>NC_084739.1:67783570-67951070 GCF_033978785.1 Entelurus aequoreus
TGTGATGTGGCCCTCAGTGAAAACCACTTTGACACCTCTGTACTGTGTGTAAACTGCATAAAATAATGTCGCAACATTTTCCCCCCTCGTTCTTGTTTCACACTTTGTTGGAAGTGAAAGTGATAGATCTCTCAGCAAGATGATAACAGGAGCTCTCTTGTGTTTAGGAAGTTACGACCTTTCTAGATTGCAACTATATTTATGTCGATCATCGGATTAAGCCATTTTGATAAAACTGAGGGATATTGGCGATAACAAAAAGTGACACAAGCAACACATGGGCTACCTGGAAAAAGGTGAAACAGGCATTTGAGCGGTTTTGGATATAAATCCTCATTCATGACACACACACCTGTGTTTGATGAAGAGTTGGCGCCCTCACTCACATCTCACATAGCTTCAAGATTCTCAAAAAGCCACACCTTTTTCCATGCCTTTCAGCCAAGAAACTCTAAACCGGGGGCCTGGAAATAAAGAGTGAAAGGTTAAATGTTGACTAATTCGTGCAAATGATCTACAAGGCTTCATCATGCATTGCTCTGCCGCGCAGAATGTGAAATTGCACACTTCCCCGCAGCGTAGGAGATAGAGGATGGGGGAAAGTCTATAATAAATCTTCAAGTAGGGATGAGAAGTGTTGAATCACTTCCCTGGAAACTAAGAGAAATACAGTCTGACAAGTCCTCATGGAATTTATGAGCTCATTAAATACCTAAATATGTTAAAAGTACATCAAACTTCACCAAAATAAAAAGGCAATTCACAATAAATAACACTAAAATTACCTTTGAGCTGTGAACGAGAAATTTAAAAAGACAAAAAAGAACTACATTTCCCAAGGTCCGCTGCTGTCTTACGTCATAGCCCTCCAACCAATCACAGGCTTTGGAGGGCTTCTCGAAGCTCACAACACGGAAGTGCGGAAAACTGAATCCACATCGCCATTACGGATTTGTTTGTTCGAGTTGTGGAGTTAGAAAACTGTCGCCAAACCTTTTGGGATTTTTACTATCACACTTTTTTCATGCGTCGTCGCTGCTTTTTCTCATGGCGGTCACACCGAAGAATGTCGAATTCGAGTCCGTGTGTAGTTCACAGTCCGTGTCGGAGACCAGCCCTCATGACCCCGCGGAGACGGTAAATGGAATCATTTTGGTGTAAACAGCACATTAAAGTTTAAAGTGCTTGTCTTATTTGTTAATTTAACAGTGTTTTAATTAGTGTGCCTGTGTGACCCGCCTGGTCCAGCCAGTGTTGCCGACTCTTCAGTAAGGAGAGTCGCTATTGGCTGGCCTTAAAGTGGCGAGGTGACGTCATCGCCTCATTTGCATAATTTCTTCCTATGGATGCTATAGGATAGAAAGTACTTTATTGATCCCTGGGGGAAATTCAGCACCACAGTTCGCTCACAATAGACAATAAACACGGTATTTTTTACATGTGAATAATATAAATACAGTCTATTATACAGCATTATTCACATGTCAATAATATAAATACAGTCTATTATACAGCATTATTCACATGTGAATAACAAATACAGTCTATTATACAGCATTATTCACATGTGAATAATATAAATACAGTCTATTATACAGCATTATTCACATGTGAATAACAAATAGTCTATTATACAGCATTATTCACATGTGAATAACATAAATACAGTCTATTACACAGCATTATTCACATGTGAATAACATAAATACAGTCTATTATACTGCATTATTCACATGTGAATAACATAAATACAGTCTATTATACAGCATTATTCACATGTGAATAACATAAATACAGTCTATTATACAGCATTATTCACATGTGAATAATATAAATATAGTCTATTATACAGCATTATTCACATGTGAATAATATAAATACAGTCTATTATACAGCATTATTCACATGTGAATAACATAAAAACAGTCTATTATACAGCATTATTCACATGTGAATAACATAAATACAGTCTATTATACAGCATTATTCACATATGAATAATATAAATATAGTCTATTATACAGCATTATTCACATGTGAATAATATAAATACAGTCTATTATACAGCATTATTCACATGTGAATAATATAAATACAGTCTATTATACAGCATTATTCACATGTGAATAACATAAATACAGTCTATTATACAGCATTATTCACATGTGAATAATATAAATACAGTCTATTATACAGGATTATTCACATGTGAATAATATAAATACAGTCTATTATACTATTATACAGCATTATTCACATGTGAATAATATAAATACAGTCTATTATACAGCATTATTCACATGTGAATAATATAAATACAGTCTATTATCGGTAAAGTACCGAATATGATTCATTAGTATCGCGGTACTATACTAGTACCGGTATACAGTACAACCCTAGTTGGACCTATTAAAGTGCAATGAAGCTTATCTGACTCTTGTTGCTTGTGTGGACTCTGCAGCCGCACCAGAAGCTCAGCGCCTCCCTCAAGGAGCGTCTGAAGAGGTCACGGCGCTCCTTCACCTCGCCATTCCGCGCGGCCAAGCGCCTTTGTGTGGACGAGGAAGACGGCCAAGCGCTCGCAACAGATTCCCAGACGACGTATAACAACACAAACGCTCCACTCGTCAGCTCGCCCGCTGACATCAAGGGGCAGGAAGCCAGACCGAGGGGTGAAAGGTTCTCCGGGACGAGTCCTGGACCTTCTGAAGACTTGGCACAACAAAGGGAGCGACTCAGCCGGGAGGTGAAGGACAGGACGGAGACGTTGCGTCGACTTAAGATGGTGAAGATGTACAGAAGCAAGGTGGGTTATCTCTAGGGTTGCAAAATTCCGGGAATATTCAAAGTTGGAAGCTTTCCATGGGAATTAATGGGAATAAACATTGAACGCAACATGCTAGATCTTGCAGCATGATTATTAGCTAAAACAACCTGATTTCATGCAAATTCAGTAGAATTTCAACCCTGCACTGTGCATTCCTCCATCACATGCCCAGATAATTCCCAGCATGCTACACACTACAGCAGGGCTATTGAGGCCACACTAGTATTTGAGCCCAAGGACTTCATCCAGTCAGGTAATTGTTGATGATATTACTGGGGTAAATATATTTGATCTATGGTATTTAAGTGTAATAGAGGTGTAATTGCTTCCACTCAAGCTAGCTAGCTGTTCCTGTACTTGTTAAATGATTTTGGGGGCCAATATTATGGCGTCACATTAGTACCAAAAATCCAAGCGCGTAAAAACTGTTATCACGCGCTGATTCTCCACTTTGTGCGCGCGCGCGACACCCTTTTGCGCGCGCGGTGCCTTTGTGCGCGCGCGCGGCGCCTTCTTGCGTGCGCGCGCGCGGCGCCTTCTTGCGTGCGCGCGCGCGGCGCCTTCTTGCGTGCGCGCGGTGCCTTTCTGCGCGCGTGCTGTCTCGGTCTGTGCGCTGCCATGTTTCATTTTGGTACTTTGGGGGCGGGCATGCTTAGACCGCCCCTTCTTTCTGATTGGCTTTGGAAAAAAAAAAGAAAAATACAACTTCAAGTAGGTTGTAAAAAAAAGGCAGATGAAGTGAAACTATAGCAATGCTTTTCTTTCCACTCTCTCATGCACACAGAAATGTTATGAGAAGTATATTGTTTCAAAAATATTAACATTAATTGTTGATATTTTAAACATCTTTCAGATCACATTGCTCGAATTCAAAAACCACTTTACTACACAAATATTAGGCCCAATGTGCAAGATTATTCTATTAGTATTAGTTATTTTTATGTTTTATCATATCTTAGCCTATTTTTATATGGTCTTATTATATTTATATTTCAGTTTTTATTGTATTTTATTTTATAGTTTTTCATATTGTAGTTTATTTTTATGTTTGATTATATCTTATCTTATTTCACATTATTTTTGGACTTTTACCTGATGTGTATTTTAATTATTTTTAATCCATTTGTTTGATCATCTAGTGCAGGGGTCACCAACCTTTTTGAAACCAAGGGCTACTTCTTGGGTACTGATTAATGCGAAGGGCTACCAGTTAGATACACACTTAAATAAATTGCCAGAAGTAGCCAATTTGCTCAATTTACCTTTAACTCTGTTATTATTAATAATTAATAATATTTATCTTTGTGGAAACACTGATCATCTTAATGATTTCTCACAATAAATATATATAGAAACAGATAAATATCAATATGCAACACTTTATTTTTTATATTTTCTCTAAGTGCACATTTTTCAAATTGAACATTTTCAAATGATCACTTCTAAGACAGTCTTGTGAAATCACAATATCCCATTTTAACTAGCTAGCCACTAATATTTTTTAACAAATCATGAATTACTTTGCACCATGTTTGTACAAATAATAACTCATGTAAAATACAAAAGTAAACTCTCAAATTTTTAAATCATGTCACACTTTGAACTGGACACCAAATCTGTTATCTGTTTCTTTGTCAGTGAGTGGGAAGCCTGGCATTGCATGCTGTTAACTAGTGTATTGTACTCTGGTGTGTAACTTGACACTGCAACTCTGAGTGAGTCTTGCAGATGTGCATCAGTGAGGCGTGTTCTGTGTTTGTTCTTGATGAAGTTCATGTCAGAAAAGGCTGATTCACAAAGATAAGATTTTTCCTCATTGTTTGCGGAACCTTCTTAATCTTTTGGACATATTTTCACAGCAATCTGGCCTTAAGCTTAATTATGATAAATGTAAAATGTTAAGGATCGGAAATCTAAAGGGAACGTCCATTCGAATGGAATGCAAAGTGCCTGTTTTGTGGACAGATGGACCAGATAACATACTTGGTGTTGTTGTCCCAGAAAATCTGGAAGATTTAGGCTCAGTAAATTATGATAATCGACTAAGAAAGATGGACAAAATTATGCAATTATGGAAAGGGAAATCCCTAACCTTGTATGGTAAAATGTCTATTGCCAACTCGTTAATTATTCCTCAATTTATTTATTTGTTTTTGTCATTACCAGCTCCATCACAAAACTTTTTTAAGATTTATGAGCGGAGGGTCTTCGATTTTGTCTGGAACGGCAAACCAGAAAAGATTAAAAGAAAGGTTTTGTACAAAGAGTATGAATATGAGGGCCTGAAACTTCTCAACCTTGAAGCTATGTGTCTGTCTTTAAAAGCATCAATTGTTCCAAAGATGTATTTAAACATTGAGTAATACACAAATGTCCTGTTGGACAAAAAACATGTACTGTATCAAAAGAAATTGTATCCTTTTTTACAAGTGATCCCCTCCCAGAGAGTCTGCTGGGAAACATGGCGGGGTTCATAAAGGAAACAATCCACTCATAGTGGTGTTTTCAATTTTATGTGCCAGAAAAAAGAGACGATATTTTGCAGCAGTTAATATGGATGAACTCTAATATTGTAATAGATGGAAAGCCTTTCCTTTGGAAAAATATGTTTGAAAGAGGAATCATTTTTGTCAATGATATTATCAATGAGAATGGTAAAATTATGAAGTATGATGAATTTAGAGCTATGTATGGTGATGCTTGCTCAAGCTTTTCATTTTATCAACTAACTGGAGTAATTGGGAAAAGATGGAAACAAATAATTAATTATGGAACTACTAAATTATTAGTTTGTAAACCTCTAATAAGAAATTCTAGTTGGCAAAAAGGAACTAAAGTAAATAGAAAAATATATAATTTTTATTTAATAAAGAAATCTTTGAAGGCTGCCTCATACAACACAAATGGAAAATGGGAGGACTTTTTTGACTGCCCGTTGCCATGGGATGCCATATTCAAACTAATCTATAAAACCACTATCGATGTGCAAAATCGTTATTTTCAAATTAAAATTATTTATAACTTCTTACCCACAGGGAAAATGTTAAAATTATGGAATATGACAGAGTCAGATGATTGCCGATTTTGTTGTCAGGAGCCTGAATCCACCCTGCATTTGTTTTGGTATTGTCATATTGTGTCTTTGTTTTGGGTGGAAGTTGAAAAAATGTGTTTAAGGATTGGTTTGTTTATGAAGCTTAATGTGGTTTCTGTTATTTTAGGAGAGTTCATTGACAATCATGATTTAGTCAATTTAATTATAGTACTCGGTAAAATGTTTATTTTTAAGGCCAAAAACAGATATTCACTTAGTATTACTTTCTTTAAAACATTTATTCAGTATTTTCTAACTTTAGAAAGTTACATGGTTGAAAACGATAATGATGCCAAAAAACATTTAAAAAAAAGATGAGAAGTCCTCAAAGGCTTATTTTGAAAGTATAATTATGTTTATAGATTATATGATATCTGTTGTTGTGTTCCCTAATTTCAGTGACCTGGACATAATCTGGACTGTACATAAATGCTTATTTTGAAAATGTAATTTTGTTTATAAATTATATGCAATCTGTTGTGTTCCCTAATTTTTTTCTGTGTACATGAATGAAGGTGTGTGTTGCTGAGTCCGACTTGGACATTATCTGGACTGGGCCTGGTTTAAAAAAAAACTTTAAACAAATCTAATTTCATTGACAACCTGGTCTGTTGAAGATAAGGCCCTTTTTTAAAAAATAAAATAAAATAAGATAAATAAATAAAAAACATTTTCTTGGATAAAAAAGAAAGTAAAACAATATAAAAATAATTACATAAAAAATAGTAATGAATGAAAATGTTAGTGGACCAGCAGCCTATACAATCATGTGTGCTTCAGGGACTGTGTCCCTTGCAGATGTGTTGTCTATGTTGTGGGAACCAGAATATTGGTAGCAGAAAGAAATAACCCCTTTTGTGTGAGTGGGTGTGGATGAGTGTGCATGTGGGAGGTTGTTTGGGTTGATGCACTGATTGAAAGTGTATCTTGTGTTTTTTCTATGTAGATTTAACTAAAAAAAAAAAAAAAAAAAATTTTTTTTTTTTTTTTTTTTTTTTTTTTTTTTTTTTTTTACAACAGGCCCGCGGGCGACTCATCTGGTCCTTGCGGGCGACCTGGTGCCCGCGGGCACCGCGTTGGTGACCCCTGATCTAGTGTTTCCTCAAAGAGCCCTCTGGATCTCCACGTCCACAGGGTTCCTGTGATTGGCTATTGTCATTGTGTTGTTATTATTATTGTTGTTGTTGTTTGTTTATTTTTATGTACATGTTTGACTGTCTTCATGGGGTGTGGGTGTTATTTCTCATTTTGTTTTTAACTATGTAAAGCACTTTGAGCTGCATTTTAAATGTATGAAAAGTGCTTTATAAATACAAATGTATTATTGTTATTTTTAGTAATAGTACCCTTACAATCACTCCAAACCAGTTCAATAACTTACCTCTTTTTCAGCCAACATTTTTTGATCCACTTCTTCCAATGACCCGCCCTGCTATACTTCTGATTGCTCAAAGCCAATCAGAAAGAAGGGGCGGTCTAAGCATGCCCGCCCCCAAAGTACCAAAATGAAACATGGCAGCGCACAGACCGAGACAGCGCGCGCACAGAAAGGCACCGCGCGCGCGCAAAAGGGTGTCGCGCGCGCACGAAGTGGAGAATCAGCGCGCGATAACAGTTTTTACGCGCTTGGATTTTTGGTACTAATGTGACGCCATACAATATCTCTAGCTAGCTAGGTTTATGTACCACCAAAGTCTCATAATGACCCCAAAAATATTTTTCCGTTAGCCGTGATGCTAATTTTCTCTATGTTAAATCCCATTCAATTATGCTAACAACGTTAGCGATCCGAATTGACAAGCTTATCATCTTATTCTACGGAATAAGATGGACGGTGTCCAACTTTGAATAATCAAAAACATTTTCAAAATTTCCAGACTTCAATCAATCAATCAATGAATGTTTATTTATATAGCCCTAAATCACAAGTGTCTCAAAGGGCTGCACAAGCCACAACGACATCCTCGGTACAGAGCCCACATACTTCCCGAGCTTAAATTCCCGTGGTAAATTTCCGGAAACTTTCCATCCCTTTGCAACCCTAGTTATCTCATATGGCCGCTTTTGAACCGAGCTGATCACTTCTTTATCGCTCCCAAGAACGACCTGGGCCAGCTCCAGACCTTGGTGGACAAGTGGCGGAGCTGTGCCCAGGAGGCGCTCTATCAGCTCCAGTCGGACGTCCCGGTGGACGGACGCAAGGCCAGTCTCTCCGAGCTCATCGACCTCTTCGGACTGGATGAGAACATTCTGCACTTTGACCGCACGGAAGATGACTTCCTAAACAGGATCTCAAAACACACATTAGATGGACGAAGAAACCTCTAAAGTCCAGTTTGGGCACTACCAATTGTTCACTTTTTGAAACAAAAAGGACATAAGGGCAATACAAACTTGTCACAGGGTGTAAAGGTCCCTATTAAGACCAGACATACAAGTGTAAAAATAAGTGGAGCAATACTATTTTTCAAAGGCTAGTCCGTTTGTAATAAATATCAAGTTTTGTAAGTTTAAATATGTTGAAATTTCCAACTTTAGAGGTTTCTCTGCATGGTTAAATTCCAAATGATTCTACAGGGAAAAAAAAGTTTAAATATATTGAACTCTTTATTTGTTGCAGCTGCTCCATTTCCACCATTTGTTCACTTTTTGAAACAAAAAGGAAATAAAGACAATATAAACTTGTCACAGGGTGTAAAGGTCCCTATTAATACCAGATGTAAAAGTGTAATAAATATCAAGTTTTGTTAGTTTAGAGGTGTTTTTCCCCAAAATATGTTCACATTTCCAACTTTAGAAGTTTCTCTGCATGGTTCAATTCCAAATTATTCTACAGGAAAAAATTTTTTTAAATATATTGAGGTCTTTATTTGTTGCAGCTACTCCATTTCCACCATTTGTTCACTTTTTGAAACAAAAAGGAAATAACGGCAATATAAACTTGTGTTGTCTGTCTATCTGTGTTGGCCCTGCGATGAGGTGGCGACTTGTCCAGGGTGTACCCCGCCTTCCGCCCGATTGTAGCTGAGATAGGCTCCAGCGCCCCCCGCGACCCCGAAGGGAATAAGCGGTAGAAAATGGATGGATAAACTTGTCACAGGGTGTAAAGGTCCCTATTAAGACCAGCCATACAAGTGTAAAAATAAGTGAAGCAGTACTATTTTTTCAAAGGCTAGTCCTTTTGTAATATCAAGTTTTGTGAGTTTAGAGGTGGATTTTCCCTAAATATGTTCAAATCTCCAACTTTAGAAGTTTCTCTGCATGGTTAAATTCCAAATTATTCTAGAGGGGAAAAAAGTTTAAATATATTGAACTCTTTATTTATTGCAGCTGCTCCATTTCCACCCTTTGTTCACTTTTTGAAACAAACAGGAAATAACAGCAATATAAACTTGTCACAGGGTGTAAAGGTCCCTATTAAGACCAGCCATACAAGTGTAAAAATAAGTGAAGCAATACTATTTTTTCAGAGGCCTTTTGTAATCAATATCAAGTTTTGTGAGTGCAGAGGTGGATATTTTCCAGAAATATGTTCAATTTTCCAACTTTAGAGGTTTCTCTGCATGGTTAAATTCCAAAAGTTTAAATATATTGAACTCTTTATTTATTGCAGCTACTCCATTTCCACCATTTGTTCACTTTTTGAAACAAACAGGAAATAAGGGCAATAGAAACTTGTCACAGGGTGTAAATGTCCCTATTAAAACCAGACATACAAGTGTAAAAATAAGTGAAGCAATACTATCTTTTCAAAGGCCTTTTGTAATAAATATCAAGTTGTGAGTTTAGAGTGGGATTTTCCTGAAATATGTTGAAATTTCCAACTTTAGAGGTTTCTCTGCATGGTTAAATTCCAAATGATTCTACAGGAACATTTAAAAAAAAATATATATATATTGAACTCTTTATTTGTTGCAGCTATTCCATTTCCACAGCTCTGCACCATTTGTTCACTTTTGGAAAACAAAAAGGAAATAAGGGCAATATAAACTTGTCACAGGGTGTAAAGGTCCCTATTAAGACCAGCCATACAAGTGTAAAAATAAGTGAAGCAGTACTATTTTATTAGAGGCCTTTTGTAATAAATATCAAGTTTTGCAAGTTTAGAGGTGGATATTTTCCCGAAATATGTTCAAATTTCCAACTTTAGAGGTTTCACTGCATGGTTAAAGGCCTACTGAAAGCCACTACTAGCGACCACGCAGTCTGATAGTTTATATATCAATGATGAAATCTTAACATTGCAACACATGCCAATACGGCCGGGTTAACTTATAAAGTGCATATTTAAAATTCCCGCCACACTTCCGGTTGAAAATCTCCTTTGGATATGATTTATGCGCGTGACGTCATAAAATGCACGGAAGTGTTTGGGCCCTTTTGGACACAATACACAAAGCTCTGTTTTCTTCGACAAAATTCCACAGTATTCTGGACATCTGTGTTGGTGAATGTTTTGCAATTTGTTTAATGAACAATGGAGGCTGCAAAGAAGAACGTTGTAGGTGGGATCGATCGGTGTCTTAGCGGCTAAGTACAATACTTACAGCAACACAACAAGGACTACTTACCCTGATAGAAGACGCCTAGCCGATGCTTGCCGCCAAACCCACGGATGAAGTCCTTCGTCGCGCCGTTGATCGCTGGAACGCAGGTGAGCACGGGTGTTGATGGGAAGATGAGGGCTGGCTGGCGTAGGTGGAGCGCTAATGTTTTATCATAGTTCTGTGAGTTCCAGCTGCTAAGTTGCTAAATTAGCCTTAGCGTCGTTAGCAACAGCATTGTTAAGCCTTACCAGGCTGAGAATGTTTAACCGTGTAGTTACATGTCCATGGTTTAATAGTATTGTTGGTCTTCTGTCTATCCTTCCAGTCAGGGGTTTATTTATTTTGTTTCTATCTGCATTTGAGAACGACGCTAGCACGTTAGCTCAGTAGCTAAGTGTGTCACCGATGTATTGTCGTGGAGATAAAAGGCACTGAATGTCCATTTCGCGTTCTCGACTCTCATTTTCAAGAGGATATAGTATCCGAGGTGGTTTAAAATACAAATCCGTGATCCACAATAGAAAAAGGAGAGAGTACATAGTTCTGTGAGTTCCGGTTGCTAAGTTGCTAAATTAGCCTTAGTGTCGTTAGCAACAGCATTGTTAAGCCTTACCAGGCTGAGAATGTTTAACCGTGTAGTTACATGTACATGGTTTAATAGTATTTTTGATCTTCTGTCTATCCTTCCAGTCAGGGGTTTATTTATTTTGTTTCTATCTTCATTTGAGAACGACGCTAGCACGTTAGCTCTGTAGCTAAGTGTGTCACCGATGTATTGTCGTGGGGATAAAAGTCACTGTGAATGTCCATTTCGCGTGCTCGACTCTCATTTTCAAGAGGATATAGTATCCCAGGTGGTTTAAAATACAAATCCGTGATCCACAATAGAAAAAGGAGAGAGTACATAGTTCTGTGAGTTCCGGTTGCTAAGTTGCTAAATTAGCCTTAGCGTCGTTAGCAACAGCATTGTTAAGCCTTACCAGGCTGAGAATGTTTAACCGTGTAGTTACATGTCCATGATTTTATAGTATTGTTGGTCTTCTGTCTATCCTTCCAGTCAGGGGTTTATTTATTTTGTTTCTATCTTCATTTGAGAACGACGCTAGCACGTTAGCTCAGTAGCTAAGTGTGTCACCGATGTATTGTCGTGGAGATAAAAGGCACTGAATGTCCATTTCGCGTTCTCGACTCTCATTTTCAAGAGGATATAGTATCCCAGGTGGTTTAAAATACAAATCCGTGATCCACAATAAAAAAAGGAGGGTGTGGAATCCAATGAGCCAGCTTGTACCTAAGTTACGGTCAGAGCGAAAAAAGATACGTCCATCACTGCCTCTCAAGTCCTTCACTGTAACGTTCCTCATCTACGAATCTTTCATCCTCGCTCAAATTAATGGGGTAATCGTCACTTTCTCGGTCCGAATCTCTCTCGCTCCATTGTAAACAACGGGGAATTGTGAGGAATACTAGCTCCTGTGACGTCACGCTACTTCCGGTACAGGCAAGGCTTTTTTTTTTATCAGCGAGCAAAAGTTGCGAACTTTATCGTCGATGTTCTCTACTAAATCCTTTCTGCAAAAATATGGCAATATCGCGAAATGATCAAGTATGACACATAGAATGGATCTGATATTCCCGTTTAAATAAAAAAAAATCATTTCAGTAGGCCTTTAAATATATTGAGCTCTTTATTTGTTGCAGCTACTCCATTTCCACCCTTTGTTCACTTTTTGAAACAAAAGGGAAATAAGGGCAATATAAACTTGTCACAGGGTGTAAAGGTCCCTATTAGAACCAGACATACAAGTGTAAAAATAAGTGAAGCAATACTATTTTTTTCAGAGGCCTTTTGTAATAAATATCAAGTTGTGAGTTTAGGTGTTTTTTCCCCTAAGTATGTTCAAATTCTGCATGGTTAAATTCCAAATGATTCTACAGGAAAACTTTTTTTTTTTTTTTTTTAAATATATTGAAGTCTTTATTTGTTGCAGCTACTCCCATTTCCACAGCTCATTCCAATGAAAGGTAAACAGAACCTGCTCACTTGGGCTTGGACTGGACCAGGGAGGGGATGTTCCTCATGCCCAAGCGTTCGGCCTCGGCGCCGAGGAAGGCCAGTTTCTCCATCTGGACCTTGGCCGTGTCCTTCAGCTTGCGCAGCAGCAGCACCTCCTGGTAGCGCTGCTCGATGTTGGCCGCCTCGTTTTCTTCCATTGCTGAAAAAAAACGGCAGAACGCGACTATGAACCAAAAAAAAGGAGGCGACGCTTGTCATGTTGTAAGGGGTGGGGTCACATTATGCAGCAGCTGCACGGGGTCGTAAACAGTTCAAACAAAAAGGTGCTTGGGGCGGTGTCGGGTTTGCCCCCCTCTCTGCTCGTAGATTTCGGGTCCAGATCTGAGAAACCGACACCTCTACGGTGCATTCCATGGCACACAGTGGAGGTTTACCAGCTGTCCGCCCTTTTTTTTGCTTGATAAGATTAAAGACAGCTCTGTACCACCACCAGTACACCAGTGGATAGTAACCCGGCCAAACGGTCTTCACGGAACTCCTAGAAAACAAATTGTGTGATAACTTATATACAATTATTCTGACAACGCTACTATCCCGTATCGGTCTGATACCAGCAAAAAAAAAAGATATCATCGTGTGAATGCTCCAAAGCATTCTCTTTATTACCAAAATTCATCTATTAATATTCTTCTTCTACAGATTTTGGCGCGCTTCACCTTCCACATTTTTCATCCGATTCAAACCAACCAACTTCAAACTACTCCGCCTATTCGGGAGTCGCAGGCTTTCCCTTGACACATTTTCAGATTTCCCTGAATTCCAGGTTTTTCGGGACATTTTTCCCGTTCCAAATGAATTGGCCATTTTTCAAACTTTCCACCATTTCCACATTTTTCAAGCGGTTCAAACCATTCCACCTCCAACACACAAACTATCATATTTCCAACATCAAAAAAAATTCCAGGAATTCCCAGAATTTCCGTTTTTTTTTTCCGAACCCTTTTTTCACCCTTTTTTCTGTCGACTACCCCTTCCACATTTTTCAACCGTTCCACCATCAAATCATTCCTCTTAGTCAGGACCAAAAACAAAGTTGTTTTTTGAACTGGAAAAATTCCCAGTTTTCCCAAAATTCCCTAATTCCCAGTGCCTCCATGGACCTTAAAGAACTGCTCACCCCCAAATCCTCCACACGACACCTCCGCTCCGGACAGGCTAACCTCCGAGGACAAAGCTACCAACCATGGGAGACTGGGCTTTCTGCTCCCAGTCTGTGGAACGCTCTCCCTGACCACCTGAGGGCACCATAGACTGTGGATGCTTTTTAAAAAAGGCTTAAAAACCCTTCTTTTTTTAAAATTAAAAAAACTTTTTTTAGATATATGCGTGCTAGTTCTAGCTATTAGGCTGTTCTAGTTTTATTTATTTATTTATTTTAATACACTCTAGCACAGGGGTCACCAACGCGGTGCCCGCGGGCACCAGGTAGCCCGTAAGGACCAGATGAGTAGCCCGCTGGCCTGTTCTAAAAATAGCTCAAATAGCAGCACTCACCAGTGAGCTGCCTCTATTTTTTAAATTTGATTTATTTACTAGCAAGCTGGTCTCGCTTCGCCCGACATTTTTAATTCTAAGAGAGACAAAACTCAAATAGAATTTGAAAATCCAAGAAAATATTTTAAAGACTTGGTCTTCACTTGTTTAAATAAATTCATTATTTTTTTTACTTTGCTTCTTATAACTTTCAGAAAGACAATTTTAGAGAAAAAATACAACCTTAAAAATGATTTTAGGATTTTTAAACACATATACCTATTAAATTCCTTCCTCTTCTTTCCTAACAATTTCAATCAATGTTCAAGTAAATAATTTTTTTTTTATTGTAAAGAATAATAAATAAATTTAAATTTAATTCTTCATTTTAGCTTCTGTTTTTTCGACGAAGAATATTTGTGAAATATTTCTTCAAACTTATTATGATTAAAATTCAAAAAAATTATTCTGGCAAATCTAGAAAATCTGTAGAATCAAATTTAAATCTTATTTCAAAGTCTTTTGAATTTCTTTTAAAATTTTTGTTCTGGAAAATCTAGAAGAAATAATGAGTTGTCTTTGTTAGAAATATAGCTTGGTCCATCCATCCATCTTCTACCGCTTATTCCCTTTGGGGTCGCGGGGGCGCTGGAGCCTATCTCAGCTACAATCGGGCGGAAGGCGGGGTACACCCTGGACAAGTCGCCACCTCATCGCTTGGTCCAATTTGTTATATATTCTAACAAAGTGCAGATTGGATTTTAACCTATTTAAAACATGTCATCAAAATTCTAAAATTAATCTTAATCAGGAAAAATGACTAATGATGTTCCATAAATTATTTTTTAAATTTTTTTCAAAAAGATTCGAATTAGCTAGTTTTTCTTTTCTTTTTTTCGGTTGAATTTTGAATTTTAAAGAGTCGAAATTGAAGATCAACTATGTTTCAAAATGTAATTGTCACTTTTTTCGTGTTTTCTCCTCTTTTAAACCGTTCAATTAAGTGTAAATATCATTAATTATTAATAATAACATCGAGTTAAAGGTAAATTGAGCAAATTGGCTATTTCTGGCAATTTATTGAAGTGTGTATCAAACTGGTAGCCCTTTGCATTAATCAGTACCCAAGAAGTAGCTCTTGCTTTCAAAAAGGTTGGTGACCCCTGATGTAGCACTTTGAGGTTGTTTGCTCAATGTAAAGTGCTTTTACAAATAAAATATATTATTATTATTATTAATACCATTTCTCAATTAAAAATGTTACTACTTCAACATTTCTCGACCGATTTGAAAAATTCCAACACCAACCATTTCCACTCATTCAGAACATTCGAGTCTTTTAGCATTTTCCCCAAAAAAATCCCACTTTTCATGAAATTCCCATTGAAATAAATGGGACATTTTTCAAAGTTCCACAATTCCCACATTTTTCATCCGATTCAAACCGTTCCAACTCCGAAATATTCAGCCTGTTCAGGAATTGTGTGCGCTCCTTCAACAATTGAAAAAAAAAATCCCGGATTTCCAAGAATTCCCAGTTTTTAGGGACATTTTCCCCATTTCAAAATGATTTATACATTTTTCAAACTTCCACAATTCCCACATTTTTCATCCGATTCAAACCGTTCCAACTCCGAAATATTCAGCCTGTTCAGGAATTGTTTTTCGCTCCTTCAACAATTGAAAAAAAAAATCCCGGATTTCCAAGAATTCCCAGTTTTTAGGGACATTTTCCCCATTTCAAAATGATTTATACATTTTTCAAACTTCCACAATTCCCACATTTTTCATCCGATTCAAACCGTTCCAACTCCGAAATATTCAGCCTGTTCAGGAATTGTGTGCGCTCCTTCAACAATTGAAAAAAAAAATCCCGGATTTCCAAGAATTCCCAGTTTTTAGGGACATTTTCCCCATTTCAAAATGATTTATACATTTTTCAAACTTCCACAATTCCCACATTTTTCATCCGATTCAAACCGTTCCAACTCCGAAATATTCAGCCTGTTCAGGAATTGTTTTTCGCTCCTTCAACAATTGAAAAAAAAAATCCCGGATTTCCAAGAATTCCCAGTTTTTAGGGACATTTTCCCCATTTCAAAATGATTTATAAATTTTTCAAACTTCCATAATTCCCACATTTTTCATCCGATTCAAACCGTTCTAACTCCGAAATATTCAGCCTGTTCAGGAATTGTGTGCGCTCCTTCAACAATTGAAAAAAAAAATCCCGGATTTCCAAGAATTCCCAGTTTTTAGGGACATTTTCCCCATTTCAAAATGATTTATACATTTTTCAAACTTCCACAATTGCCACATTTTTCAACCGATTCAAACCATTCCACCTTCAACACATTCAACTCATCCTAGAAATTCAAGCAAACATTTTTCCACATTCAACAAATTTCCAGGAGTTGCTGTTTTTTTCTAACCTTCTTTCAAAAATCCGGGATTTTTTCCCACATTTTTCAACCGATTCAAACCATTCCACCTTCAACACATTCAACTCATCCTGGAAATTCAAGCAAACATTTTTCCACATTCAACAAGTTTCCAGGAGTTGCTGTTTTTTTCTAACCTTATTTCCAACCTTTTTTGACTCCTTTCACATTTTTCAACCCATTTCAAGCGTTCCACTGACAAAACTTTCCTCTTAGTCAGGACAAAAAAACAATTTGGTTTAAGAACTTGAAAAATTCCCGGTTTTCCCGGAAATTCCGTAATACCATTTTTCAATTAAAAAACTGTTCCTACTTAAACATTTCAATTCAGCTCATTCAGGACATTCATGCTCCTAATTTTTTTTTTTTTTAAATGCCGCTTTTCCCAAAATTTCCAGGAAGTTCCCATTGAAATAAATGGGACATTTTTCAAAGTTCCACAATTCCCACATTTTTCATCCGATTCAAACCGTTCCAACTCCGAAATATTCAGCCTGTTCAGGAATTGTGTGCGCTCCTTCAACAATTGAAAAAAAAATCCCGGATTTCCAAGAATTCCCAGTTTTTAGGGACATTTTCCCCATTTCAAAATGATTTATACATTTTTCAAACTTCCACAATTCCCACATTTTTCAACCGATTCAAACCATTCCACCTTCAACACATTCAACTCATCCTGGAAATTCAAGCAAACATTTTTCCACATTCAACAAATTTGCAGGAGTTGCTGTTTTTTTCTAACCTTCTTTCCTACCTTTTTTTTTTAGTGGGATGACTCCTTTCACATTTTTCAACCCATTTCAAGCGTTCCACTGTCAAAACTTTCCTCTTAGTCAGGACAAAAAAACAAGTTGGTTTAAGAACTTGAAAAATTCCTGGTTTTCCCGGAAATTCCGTAATACCATTTTTCAATTAAAAAACTGTTCCTACGGGACTTCCGGTTGGCGACAAGATGGAGTAGTCGCACTTTTTTCACGCTCCCGCAAATTTCACTCCTACCATTCTGTATAGCTCGACTGAATGCAGTAACTGCTACTAACGTTTTAATAGTACTAATACCTTTTCGCGCTAAATGAGAAAATGTCTAACAGAGCCAAAAAGGAGGAGCAAAGGAAGGAGGATCTGGCGGCAAGTACCATCATGGCTACGCTAACTACAATGCTAGCGGACCACAAGACTTCTCTCTCGTCGGAGTTTAACTCCGCCTTTTCCAAACTCAACAACACGCTGGACTGTATTCAGACCACACTTCTGGAAAACCAGAAGCGTCTCTCCTCACTAGAACTGTTTGCCGACACAACCAGCCAGGATATGCTGGCTATGAACACCAAGCTAACATTCGTAACCGAGGAGAACGCGAGGCTAAAAGCTAAGCTAATAGACTTGGAGAGCAGAAGTCGTCGGAACAACATAAGAATTGTCGGCGTACCCGAAAACATCGAAGGTCCAAACCCAACAACGTTCTTCTCTCAACTGCTGGTCGAAGTCTTGGGTGAACACACGCTGTCGTCGACCCCGGAGCTGGACCGTGCCCACCGCTCGCTAACAGCAAAGCCAGGCCCCGGTGAGAGACCGCGTGCTATCGTGATATGCTTCCACCGATTCCAGACGAGGGAGCTGGTGGTGCGGGAAGCTCGGAAACGCAGGGGCAAACTAAGGTACAAGGACTCACCGATACACATCTTCGAAGACTACTGCCCTGAAATACTGGAACAGCGGGCCGTGTACCGGGACGTCATGAGGGATCTCTACAATCTGGGCCTCAAACCAGCACTCCACTATCCGGCCAAGCTAATGGTTTCAACCGAAGGTGGAAAGAGACGACGACTCGCATCTCTCAAAGACGCCCAAGATTTCGTCAAATCCCACAATCAACGCAGCCAAGAACATTCAAAAGAGTAATCTCAGTTGGTATGACTTTATTGAAACTTTGTTTGATACGATGTGACTATCCCACAGTGCATGGCAGGACGGCGCTAGCTTGGCTAACTGCAGCCATGTCTGGAGCCTACACTGCCGGCACCAACCTTAACAATCATTGCCTGCTTTATCACGGTTAACCATCCTAACATATCGCCAACTCCAGGCCTGACCGTGAATATTACATCTGGGTGGTCACTCATTGGATCCACTTTCATTCACTCTTTGTTTAACCTTTCAGCTAATATATTATACTGACATTCTAGAGCTAACCTGGTTAATATACATTTATCAGCATTGTTTAAACAACCCGCAATATTGGTAATTATGTTTTATTTTTGCTACATCGACACGCAAATTATTTGGTCTCCCCTTTACATTTATTTAACATGTTCTAATAGATATATATTTCTACACTGTGGTTAACTTTTTCTGTTGGTATTTGACCTAACCGCTGACCTACTTATCTCTTGGTTGGTTACTGTTATTCCTTACCCACACACCCATGATGGTATACACGTTCATGCATGGGTGTGTGTGTATGTATGTATACATATGTATATAGGTGTGTGTATATATGTATATGTACATGGCACCACTTGTACTTTAGGTTGCTATATGTTTTTTGAGTTGTTTACACTTTTATAAGTTATTTTTCTCGCTTTCTGAAGTTATCTTAGTACTGGGTACTATGTTTCTTGAGGAAATATATTGCAGTTTTGATGCACTTTAAAATGTTCTGACTCAGTTGGAGCCAATCTATTGGTCTCGGGAGGTGGAAAAAACCGGAAGCCGATATGGATACGTCCACGCAGGCGCGAGGACAGCGCACTGCTGTGAAAAGGACACTTAAGGTTCAGTTTCGACAATGGGGTTCTCAGGTCCTGGGACAATGGCCCTGTAGGTGGTTCCCAGGTTTAACCCACCTGGCATTGTTGTATGTTGTTGTGTCTGCGAGTATGTGTGTGAGTCTGTTGTGTTTTCTATATGTATGTGTTTTTATGGGTTTGTTTATCTCCTCATTCCTTCCTCTCACGCTTCTGTTTCATCCCCCCCTCTTACCAGTACTCTCTGCAGTTTCCAGTTATCATGCATCAGCCCCCCTCCTGACCCGCGTGTATACATCAGCCCGTTCTCTCCTAGTTGGACATGGTGAGGTATGACAAGCGCCAGTAATACACTTAGATTTGTTTCATGGAATGTGAGGGGAGTGGGGAGCGCCACTAAAATAGGGAGGGTCTTGACCCATTTGCAAAACCTCAAAGGAGATATATTTTTCATTCAGGAGACCCACCTTCGCAACAGAGAGATTTCACGACTTAAAAGAGGCTGGATCAGCCATATTTTCCATTCAAAATTCAACGAAAGGGCCAGGGGCACAGCTATCCTTATTCGTAAAAATATTTCGTTCGAACTCAATCAAATTGTAGCAGACCCGGCTGGTCGTTATATTATTGTGTCCGGAAAGCTGCAAGGCACCCCAGTCATACTCGCTAGCGTTTATGGACCCAACTGGGATGACAGTTCTTATGTGACTAAACTGTTTACATCATTTCCGAACATTGGAAACCATTTTATCATTATGGGCGGGGACTTTAACCTGGTACAGGATCCTGTACTGGATCGATCATCTAACAAACTGGCTCCCTTATCTAATTCAGCTAAAACACTTGATACTTTCGCTAAATAGTTAGGTCTTACAGACCCATGGAGACATGCCTCCCCTACAATTAAACAATTTTCCTATTTCTCCCATGTACATCACACTTACACTCGGATAGACTTCTTTCTTCTCGACAATAGACTACTTTCCAAAACCAAAACATGTAATTACCATAGTATTGTAATCTCGGATCATGCCCCCACCTCAGTAGACATCAATATGGACACTCAACCTAGACCCCTTAAACAATGGCGATTCAACTCAGCCTTATTAGCAGAAGACCGCTATAAGAATTTCCTACAAGATCAAATTAAGTGTTTTTTCGAACTGAACGACTCGCCAGAAATCAGAAGAGGTATACTGTGGGAGGCATCTAAAGCCTATATTAGAGGTCAACTTATATCTTTTGTTTCAAACCTAAATAAGACAGAGACCATTCAAATCACTGAGCTGCTCCGCAAGATTAAGGATCTTGACGATAAGTACGCTTCAAACCCAGACCCGACACTATATAAAGAACGCCTTCGCCTACAAACTGACTTTGACCTTATGTCTGTCAATAGAGCGAAATTACAACTGCTCAAATCCAGACAACGATTTTTTGAATCTGGGGAAAAAGCTGGCAGGCTCTTAGCCCACCGGGTCAGGGAGGAAGCATCTTCGAGACTAATCACGTCTATTCGCTCTAACACAGGAGAACTACATACTGATCCAGCTAAGATTAATGAAACATTTGCTGCATTTTATACAACATTATATACCTCAGACTGCCCCCCTTCCTCAGATGAACTGTTTAGCGATACAACATTCCCCCAGATAGAATGTGGGGCTGCGAGGGGCCTGGGCCAGCCCATTAGTGTCATTGAGATTACGGAAGCCATCAAATCATTACAGAGCAATAAATCACCCGGCCCGGATGGCTTTAGTGCAGAATATTACAAAACTTTCTCCAGTGTTCTTGCTCCGGCTCTAAGAGACATGTATAATGAAGCTTTTCTGCAACATCGCCTCCCAGAAACCTTATCGAGGGCCACCATTTCTCTCATCCTAAAAAAAGAAAAAGACCCCCTGCTTTGCAGCAGCTATAGACCAATTTCGCTCTTAAATGTAGATCTAAAAATTCTATCCAAGGTTCTCGCTCTCCGGCTCCAAAGGGTGATGCCTTCTATCATCTCGTTGGATCAAACAGGTTTTATGCTAGGCCGGCAATCCTCACACAACACTCGGCGCCTCCTAAACATTATCCATTCGCCAAACCCCTCGACCCCGGAGGTGGTAGTATCCCTCGATGCGGAGAAAGCCTTTGACAGGGTTGAATGGGAGTATCTATTTGAAGCGATGGGTCGGTTTGGTTTTAATGAGGATTTCATTCTCTGGGTTAAACTTTTGTACTCGTCCCCGGTAGCTTCGGTACGTACAAATAATACACTATCCGCCCCAATTTTTCTTAAAAGAGGCACTAGACAAGGTTGCCCGTTGTCTCCATTACTGTTTGCTATTGCGATAGAACCCCTTGCTCTTTGGCTGCGCGCGGAGGCAGGCTTTAAAGGTATCACCCGGTCGGACACGCTACACAAAGTCTCGCTTTATGCGGATGACCTGCTCTTGTACATCTCGGACCCTGCTAGCTCGCTCCCGGTAATATTTGACATTCTGGAGCGGTTTGGCACACACTCGGGCTACAAACTTAACTACCAAAAAAGTGAGCTGTTTCCGATTAATTCCTTAGCTAAACAGTTACCACGATCTTTAGCAGCATTCAAATGGGCACATGACGGGATTCATTACTTGGGAATCCTTATTACTCCGGCTATGTCTGATATGCTCCGGGCAAATTTTTTACCTCTAATTGAAAAGATGGAGAAGAACTTTGCCCGCTGGTCTGTTTTACCACTTTCTCTCGCCGGCCGGATCAATCTGATCAAGATGATCACTCTGCCTAAATTCCTCTACCTTTTTCAACATATCCCCATATTTATTACTAAATCATTTTTCGATAAATTAGACAAATCAATATCCAAATTTTTATGGGGGGCCGGATCGGCCCGAATCCGCAAATCGGTTCTACAATCCCACAAATCTGAGGGAGGGCTTGCACTCCCCAATTTTAGACAATACTATTGGGCGGCTAACGTACAGAAACTCCTATACTGGATGGATGGAGGCTCTCAGACCCTCCCGGCCTGGGTATCCCTCGAAACGGCGATCCCACACTCCTCATTGCACTCTTGCTTATGCTCATCACTCCCTTTCCCATTTAAAATTGAAGGCGCAAACACCATTGTATCGATCTCCATTAAAATATGGAACCAGCTACGTAAACACTTGGGGTTTCAGGGCCCATCTATATTGACCCCGCTACTTAAAAACCAATTATTTAAACCTTCCCGTACTGACCCCGCATTCATGACTTGGCACGATCATGGCATCACCACTGTGAAAGACCTCTATGCAGACGGAGTGTTCTCATCCTTCACTGAACTCTCTTCCAAATACGATTTGCCGAACTCCCACCTTTTTCGTTTTTTTCAGGCGAGGGACTTCGTAAAGAAACAGTTCCCACACTTTCCGAATCGTCCTCCGGAAACTCTTATAGATACATTGTTATCGTTGAGCCCTAATCATAAAAAATGTATCTCTGTGTTATATACCTCTTTAAGTTCAGTTGCTCCAAACTCTCTATCAGTGATAAGAGCCTCGTGGGAGAGCGATCTTAATACCAACATATCCGACCAACATTGGGACTCTGCCCTGAAACTGGTTCACTCCTCCTCAATATGTGCCCGCCATAATCTCATCCAATGCAAAGTAATCCATAAAATTCATTACACTAACTCCAAACTATCCAAAATCTACCCCACTGTTAGCAATACCTGCAATAGATGCAAACAATCTCCGGCCGACCATGTCCATATGTTCTGGTCCTGCTCTAAATTATGTTCCTTTTGGGAGGATATTTTTGACACGATCGGGAAAGCATACGGTCAAAACTTTCCCCCCAACCCATTATCAGCCATTTTTGGCGTATGCCCCGATAACATGTGCCCGGTATCATTAAAACGCGCTGTTGCCTTTACGACCTTGCTGGCCAGGCGATTGATTTTGTTTAATTGGAAGCTGGCTCGTCCCCCATCACACGGCCGATGGATTAGAGAGGTTCTCTACAATCTAAAACTAGAAAAACTTAGGTTTTCGCTAAAAGGCTCGGCTCAAGCGTTTGAAAGCTCATGGAGTCCTTTTTTGCTGTATGTCAACTCTCTTGATTTATCCCCAGACGCAGATGAGGAATAATCTCCCTTTTTATTTATTATTATTATTTTAATTTAATTGTATTTTATTTTATTTTTATTTTATTTTCTCCCTTTCTCTCCTTTCAGCCTGTTTGTCTGTCTCTGGCCTCGTATGTGTGTGTGTATGTGAGGATGTCTGTCTTTGTCGTCTTACTTGTTATATGATTGTGCCATATGTCCCTTGTTGGTGTGACCTGAGTGGGGTGGGAGGGTGGGTGGGGATTTGGGTTTTAAGGGAAAGGGTGTGAAGAATTTTCTGACTTTAAAATTGTACTGTTTCGACTTGCACTTTTTTCTGTATTTGAAAATGCCAATAAAAAAAGTTGGATTAAAAAAACTGTTCCTACTTCAACATTTCAATTCAGCTCATTCAGGACATTCATGCTCCTAATATATATATTTTTTAAATCCCGCTTTTCCCAAAATTTCCAGGAAGTTCCCATTGAAATAAATGGGACATTTTTCAAAGTTCCACAATCCCCACATTTTTCATCCGATTCAAACCGTTCCACCTTCAACACATTCAACCCATCCTGGAAATTCAAACAACTATTTTTCCACGTTACACAAATTTCCAGGAATTCCTGATTTTTCCAACCTTTATTAGTGCGATGACTCCTTTCACATTTTTCAACCCATTTCAAGCGTTCCACTGTCAAAACTTTCCTCTTAGGACAAAAAAACAAGTTGGTTTAAGAACTTGAAAAATTCCCGGTTTTCCCGGAAATTCCGTAATACCATTTTTCAATTAAAAAACTGTTCCTACTTCAACATTTCAATTCAGCTCATTCAGGACATTCATGCTCCTAATATTTTTTTTTTTTAAATCCCGCTTTTCCCCAAATTTCCAGGAAGTTCCCATTGAAATAAATGGGACATTTTTCAAAGTTCCACAATTCCCACATTTTTCATCCGATTCAAACCATTCCACCTTCAACACATTCAACTCATCCTGGAAATTCAAGCAAACATTTTTCCACATTCAACAAATTTCCAGGAGTTGCTGTTTTTTCTAACCTTCTTTCCTACCTTTTTTTTTTAGTGGGATGACTCCTTTCACATTTTTCAACCCATTTCAAGCGTTCCACTGTCAAAACATTCCTCTTAGTCAGGACAAAAAAACAAGTTGGTTTAAGAACTTGAAAAATTCCCGGTTTTCCCGGAAATTCCGTAATACCATTTTTCAATTAAAAAACTGTTATCACTTCAACATTTCTTGACCGATTCAAACAATTCCAACACCAACCAATTCAGCTCATTCAGGACTTTTTTTTTTAATCCCGCTTTTCCCAAAATTTCCAAATTTCCAGGAAGTTCCCAATGAAATGAATGGGACATTTTTCCAAGTTGCACAATTCCCACATTTTTCGACCTATTCAAAGCATTCCAACATCAACACATTCCACTCATCCTGGACATTCAATCTAACACTCCCCCAAGTTCCATACCAAATTCCGGTTTTCCTGGAAATTCAAACCATTCCAACATTCTTCCATTCAAACTACATTCTGTCAGCATTTCAGTACAACTTCAGCATTGCAGCATTCACACGCGATTCCTCCAGGAATTTCCTGATGTAGTTTATATTGTCTTGCATGTAAAATGTCCATGGTGAGTGCTCCGGTACCAGCAGTGTGGTTTACCTGACGCCTCGTAGATGTGTCTCATCTGGGACACGGTCACATGCATGTCCTGGATCTGCTTGTCCAGAGCGGCGTTCTTCTGTTCCTTCATGGCGGCCTTAGAGCCCAGATTTCGGATTTTTTCTTTGCGATGCTTCACGTCCTTGAGATAAGTCTTAAAACAAAAAAAGAGACTTGTAGGGCTTGTAAAAAAGAGCATTACCAGGAAATGGATATCACAGGAGAGCCCAACTTTGAAGCTACGGATGGATATCACAATGGACATTAATAGAATGGAGAAGATATCAGCTTTTTATTCATTATAAATTGGAGAAATGTACTTCATACTGGGAAAACTGGGTCAATGATGTCACGCCCCATAAGCCTGATTTTATTTTCTCTAATTAGTGATTGTACTGTTTAAATATATATGTCTATAGTTTTATTCTATTTATTTATTTACTCTGTTTATATTCTTTTATTTTTTTATTATTATCATTTTTTTTTTTAAATGTATTTACTTGTTAATATTATTACTTTGGTTTATTTTTAATTTTTTTTGCTGTTTTTCTCTTTTTTTGGGGGGGATATACATCTATCCATCCATTTTCTACCGCTTGTCCCCTAAAAAAATATTTTGACATTTAGGGCAGGCAATAGATGTATGATGTAATGCAGTGGTCCCCAACCTTTTTGTAGCTGCGGACCGGTCAACGCTTGAAAATTTGTCCCACGGACCGGGGGGGAGGTGTATTTAATTTTTTTTTTTTTTTTTTTACATACATAAATCCAATCATGTGTGCTTACGGACTGTATCCCTGCAGGCTGTATTGATC
This sequence comes from Entelurus aequoreus, assembly GCF_033978785.1. Lineage (NCBI taxonomy): Eukaryota > Metazoa > Chordata > Actinopteri > Syngnathiformes > Syngnathidae > Entelurus > Entelurus aequoreus. Next base: position 67,809,361 of record NC_084739.1, read on the forward strand.
TATATTGATATAGAATGTATATATTGTGTTTTGTATGTTGATTTCATTAAAAAAAAAAAAAAAAATTTTTTTTTTTTTTTTTTTTTTTTAAATTCTTGTGCGGCCCGGTACCAATCGGTCCGCGGACCGGTACAGGGCCGCGGCCCGGTGGTTGGGGACCACTGATGTAATGGATAGGAATGTCTGATGCTGGATGTCAATAAAAACTAGATGAGGCAATTCCTGAAGGAACTCCGTGTGAATGCTCCAATGCTGAAGTTGAACTAAAATCCTGGAATTTTTTTTTAGAATTGTTGAATTAGAGCACACAATTCCCAAGCAGGCTGAATATTTTGAAGTTGGAACAGTTTGAATCAGATGAAAAATGTGAGAGTTGTGGAACTTTGAAGAATGATTTCAATGGGAATTTCCCAAAAATGTGGGAATTTCGACAAAAGCGGGAATTTTTTGGAAAATGGTAAAAAAAAAAGACTTGAATGGTCTGAATGAGTTGAAATGGGTGGTGTTGAAATTGTTCAAATCGGTCGATAAATGTTGAAGTAGTAACATGTTGAATTGAGAAATGGTATTACAGAATTTGGGGAAAACCGGGAATTTTTCCAGTTCAAAGAACAACTTTGTTTTTTGTCCTGATTAAGAGGAATGTGTTGATGGTGGAACGGTTGAAGTGGGTTGAAAAATGTGGAAGGAATAGTCGCCAGAAAAAAGGGTGGAAATAGGGCTTGGGAAAACCAGGAATTCTGGAAAATCCTGGAATTATTTTAAACCTGGAAAAAAGGTTGTTTAAATTTCCAGGATGGTGGAATGTATTGAAGGTGGAATGGTTTGAATCGGTTGAAAAATGTGGAAATGGTGGAAGTTTGAAAAATGGCCAATTCATTTTGAATGGGAAAAATGTCCTGGAAAACCTGGAATTCTAGCAAATCTGGGAATTTTTGGAACATGGAAAAAAGGTAATTCAAATTTCCAAGATGGTGGAATATGTTGACGGTGGAATGGTTTGAATCGGTTAAAAAAGGTGGAAGTTTGAAAAATGGCCAATTCATTTTGAATGGGAAAAATGTCCCCAAAAACCTGGAATTCTGGCAAATCTGGGAATTTTTGGAATTTTTCAAGAGAAAGCTTTGATTCCTGAATAGGCTGAACAGTTTGAAGTTGGAACGCTTTGAATCGGTTATAAAATGTGGAAATGGTGGAAGTTTGAAAAATGGCCAATTAATTTTGAATGGGAAAAATGTCCCGGAAAACCTGGAATTCTGGCAAATTTGGGAATTTTTGGAACTTGGAAAAAAGGTAATTAAAATTTACAAGATGGTGGAATGTGTTGAAGGTGGAACGGTTTGAATCGGTTAAAAAATGTGTAAATTTTAAAAATAGCCAATTCATTTTGAATGGGGAAAATGTCCCGGAAAACCTGGAATTCTGGCAAATCTGGGAATTTTTGGAATTTTTCAAGAGAAAGCTTTGATTCCTGAATAGGCTGAACAGTTTGAAGTTGGAACGCTTTGAATCGGTTGAAAAATGTGGAAATGGTGGAAGTTTGAAAAATGGCCAATTCATTTTGAATGGGAAAAATGTCCCGGAAAACCTGGAATTCTGGCAAATCTGGGAATTTTGGGAACTTGGAAAAAAGGTAATTAAAATTTACAAGATGGTGGAATGTGTTGAAGGTGGAACGGTTTGAATCGGTTGAAAAATGTGGAAATGGTGGAAGTTTGAAAAATGTCCAATTCATTTTGAATGGGAGAAAACCTGGAATTCTGGAAAATCTGGGAATTTTTTGAACTTGGAAAAAAGGTAATTACAATTTCTAAGATGGTGGAATATGTTGATGGTGGAATGGTTTGAATTGGTGAAAAAATGTGGAAATGGAAGTTTGAAAAATGGCCAATTCGTTTTGAATGGGAAAAATGGCCCGGAAAACCTGGAATTTCGGCAAATCTGGGAATTTTTGGACCTTGGAAAAAAGGTAATTAAAATTTCCAAGATGGTGGAATATGTTGAAGGTGGAATGGTTTGAATCGGTTAAAAAATGTGGAAATGGTGGAAGTTTGAAAAATTTACAATTCATTTTGAATGGGAAAAATGTCCCGGAAAACCTGGAATTCTGGCAAATCTGGGAATTTTGGGAACTTGGAAAAAAGGTAATTAAAATTTACAAGATGGTGGAATGTGTTGAAGGTGGAACGGTTTGAATCGGTTAAAAAATGTGGAAATGGTGGAAGTTTGAAAAATAGCCAATTCATTTTGAATGGGGAAAATGTCCCGGAAAACCCGGAATTCTGGCAAATCTGGGAATTTTTTGAATTTTTCAAGAGAAAGCTTTGATTCCTGAATAGGCTGAACAGTTTGAAGTTGGAACGCTTTGAATCGGTTATAAAATGTGGAAATGGTGGAAGTTTGAAAAATGGCCAATTAATTTTGAATGGGAAAAATGTCCCGGAAAACCTGGAATTCTGGCAAATTTGGGAATTTTTGGAACTTGGAAAAAAGGTAATTAAAATTTACAAGATGGTGGAATGTGTTGAAGGTGGAACGGTTTGAATCGGTTGAAAAATTTGGAAATGGTGGAAGTTTGAAAAATAGCCAATTCATTTTGAATGGGGAAAATGTCCCGGAAAACCCGGAATTCTGGCAAATCTGGGAATTTTTTGAATTTTTCAAGAGAAAGCTTTGATTCCTGAATAGGCTGAACAGTTTGAAGTTGGAACGCTTTGAATCGGTTATAAAATGTGGAAATGGTGGAAGTTTGAAAAATGGCCAATTAATTTTGAATGGGAAAAATGTCCCGGAAAACCTGGAATTCTGGCAAATTTGGGAATTTTTGGAACTTGGAAAAAAGGTAATTAAAATTTACAAGATGGTGGAATGTGTTGAAGGTGGAACGGTTTGAATCGGTTAAAAAATGTGGAAATGGTGGAAGTTTGAAAAATAGCCAATTCATTTTGAATGGGGAAAATGTCCCGGAAAACCCGGAATTCTGGGAAATCTGGGAATTTTTTGAATTTTTCAAGAGAAAGCTTTGATTCCTGAATAGGCTGAACAGTTTGAAGTTGGAACGCTTTGAATCGGTTATAAAATGTGGAAATGGTGGAAGTTTGAAAAATGGCCAATTAATTTTGAATGGGAAAAATGTCCCGGAAAACCTGGAATTCTGGCAAATTTGGGAATTTTTGGAACTTGGAAAAATGTAATTAAAATTTACAAGATGGTGGAATGTGTTGAAGGTGGAACGGTTTGAATCGGTTGAAAAATGTGGAAATGGTGGAAGTTTGAAAAATGTCCAATTCATTTTGAATGGGAAAAATGTCCTGGAAAACCTGGAATTCTGGAAAATCTGGGAATTTTTTGAACTTGGAAAAAAGGTAATTACCATTTCTAAGATGGTGGAATATGTTGATGGTGGAATGGTTTGAATTGGTGAAAAAATGTGGAAATGGAAGTTTGAAAAATGGCCAATTCGTTTTGAATGGGAAAAATGGCCCAAAAAACCTGGAATTTCGGCAAATCTGGGAATTTTTGGACCTTGGAAAAAAGGTAATTAAAATTTCCAAGATGGTGGAATATGTTGAAGGTGGAATGGTTTGAATCGGTTAAAAAATGTGGAAATGGTGGAAGTTTGAAAAATTTACAATTCATTTTGAATTGGAAAAATGTCCCGGAAAACCTGGAATTCTGGCAAATCTGGGAATTTTGGGAACTTGGAAAAAAGGTCATTAAAATTTACAAGATGGTGGAATGTGTTGAAGGTGGAACGGTTTGAATCGGTTAAAAAATGTGGAAATGGTGGAAGTTTGAAAAATAGCCAATTCATTTTGAATGGGGAAAATGTCCCGGAAAACCCGGAATTCTGGCAAATCTGGGAATTTTTTGAATTTTTCAAGAGAAAGCTTTGATTCCTGAATAGGCTGAACAGTTTGAAGTTGGAACGCTTTGAATCGGTTATAAAATGTGGAAATGGTGGAAGTTTGAAAAATGGCCAATTAATTTTGAATGGGAAAAATGTCCCGGAAAACCTGGAATTCTGGCAAATTTGGGAATTTTTGGTACTTGGAATAAAGGTCATTAAAATTTCCAAAATGGTGGAATATGTTGATGGTGGAATGGTTTGAAAAATGTGGAAATGGTGGAAGTTTGAAAAATGAAAAAATGTATTTTGAATGGGAAAATCGTCCCGAAAAACCTGGAATTCTGGCAAATCTGGGAATTTTGGGAACTTGGAAAAAAGGTAATTAAAATTTACAAGATGGTGGAATGTGTTGAAGGTGGAACGGGTTGAATTGGTGAAAAAATGTGGAAATGGAAGTTTGAAAAATGGCCAATTCGTTTTGAATGGGAAAAATGGCCCGGAAAACCTGGAATTTCGGCAGATCTGGGAATTTTTGGACCTTGGAAAAAAGGTAATTACAATTTCTAAGATGGTGGAATATGTTGAAGGTGGAATGGTTTGAATCGGTTGAAAAATGTGGAAATGGTGGAAGTTTGAAAAATGGCCAATTCATTTTGAATGGGAAAAATGTCCCGGAAAACCTGGAATTCTGGCAAATTTGGGAATTTTTGGTACTTGGAATAAAGGTCATTAAAATTTCCAAGATGGTGGAATATGTTGATGGTGGAATGGTTTGAAAAATGTGGAAATGGTGGAAGTTTAAAAAATGAAAAAATTAATTTTGAATGGGAAAATCGTCCTGGAAAACCAGGAATTTTGGCAAATCTAGGAATTTTTGGATTTTTTCAAAGGAAAGCTTTGATTCCTGAATAGGCTGAACAGTTTGAAGTTGGAATGGTTTGAATCGGGTGAAAAATGGAAGGTAGAGCGCGGCAAAAATAAGTCGTTGAATAAATATCTGAATATTAGTGTAGAAAAGCATGTGTGAAAGCTTTGAAAGAAGTGAATTATAAGGTCAATCCTACTTTGTTACCTTCTGCTGCATGGCCAAGGCTTCCTTCATAGACGTAGCCTGCTTACACACTCGGCTGTCGCTATCTGATTTCAGGTACTGCATAGAAGTACACAACACATGACACAATCAACAACACTAGCATGCTTTATGGATGTGTTGGCATGCAAAGGTTTCAATTGTCAACGGTCCAGGGATTTGAACAATGAGAGGAAACAGCGCTGGAGACCACCTGAATGAAGCCTCGGCCAAAGTAAACGGGCTTTGGGGCTGGAGAGCAGATTCTCATGCACGCTCATCAGAGAGTTAAAAATAAGCCATGTGACTCATCTCATCTTTATGGGCCTGTTTATTCTCCTGGTAACACTTACACTCTCCCCTTTGGCCTGGACATGTCTTATGTGGGAGTAACTCCCTGTTAGGTCTCCTCTTCACTCACTAGTCCTGTCTGTAAGGACGTGAAGATAAAGAGGCAGCAAGGGAAAAGCACACATTAGCATAATTGCCCGCTTGACTTAAGTCGGTGTCAAACTCAAGGCCCGGGGGCCTCCACTTCATTTTACGTGGCCCTCCAAAGGCTGGAAATAATGTGCTTTATTAAAGTAACGTATTTTCCGGCTTACAAAACACACTTCCGATGAATGGTTTATTTTTTAACTTGTTTCATATATAAGGCGCATTAAAGGAGTCATATTACTATTTATATTTTCTAAATGTAAAATACTTCCTTGTGGTCTACATAACATGTAATGGTGGTTCTTTTGATTTGTTTTTTTTACCATAAAAACAGCAGTAGTGTTTTCCCATTTACAGTAATATACACTACATTTTGAGGTGAAATTATTGCAACTTACCATATATTTTTTTTACATTTTAGCTTTTAAAAAATCTACTAATAAAAGGCATAAAAAGTTGTGTAATAAAACAGACAAACTGACAGCTCAGGTGCTAAAATTATACTGTATTTAACAAATGTATATTTACAGTAAAAAAAAAAAAAACAACGTCAATTTTACTGTAAAATTCTGGCAACTGAGCTGCCTTTTATTTTTTTTATTTATTTATTTTTTTACCATAAAAACAGCAATACAGTTTTTCCATTTACAGTAATATACACTACATTTTGAGGTGAAATTATTGCAACTTGCCATGTTTTTTTACATTTTAGTTAAAAAAATCTATTAATAAAATGCATAAAACATGGTGACATAAAACAAACAAACTGACAGCTCAGGTGCCGAAATTGTACTGTATTTTTTTTTACTTTAATTTACAGTAAAAAAATAAATAAATTACATTTTACAGTAAAATTCTGGCAACTGAACTGCCTTTTTTATTTTTATTTTTTTTTACCATAAAAACAGCAGTACTGTTTCTCCATTTACAGTAATATACACTACATTTTGAGGTGAAATTATTGCAACCATATTTTTTTTTACATTTTAGCTTTTAAAAAATCTACTAATAAAAGGCGTACAAAATTGTGTTATAAAACAAACAAACTGACAGCTCAGGTGTCAAAATTGCACTGTAAGTTTTTTTTTTTAGTTTTTTTTACATTAAAAAAAACAAATGTCAATTTTACAGTAAAATTAATTCTGGCAACTGAGCTGCCTTTTTTTTTTTTTTTTTTACCATAAAAACAGCAATACAGTTTTTCCATTTACAGTAATATACACTACATTTTGAGGTGAAATTATTGCAACTTACCATATATTTTTTTAACATTTTAGCTTTTAAAAAAATCTACTAATAAAAGGCATACAAAATTGTGTAATAAAACAAACTGGCAGCTCAGGTGCCAAAATTGTACTGTATTTTTTTAACTTTAATTTACAGTAAAAAAATAAATAAATTACATTTTACAGTAAAATTCTGGCAACTGAACTGCCTTTTTAATTTTATTTATTTTTACCATAAAAACAGCAGTACTGTTTCTCCATTTACAGTAATATACACTACATTTTGAGGTGAAATTATTGCAACCATATTTTTTTTTACATTTTAGCTTTTAAAAAATCTACTAATAAAAGGCGTACAAAATTGTGTAATAAAACAAACAAACTGACAGCTCAGGTGCCAAAATTGCACTGTAAATTTATTTTTTTATTTTTTTTTACATTAAAAAAAACAAATGTCAATTTTACAGTAAAATTAATTCTGGCAACTGAGCTGCCTTTTTTTTTCTTTTTTTTTTACCATAAAAACAGCAGTACAGTTTTTCCATTTACAGTAATATACACTACATTTTGAGGTGAAATTATTGCAACTTACCATATATTTTTTAAACATTTTAGCTTTTAAAAAAATCTACTAATAAAAGGCATACAAAATTGTGTAATAAAACAAACTGGCAGCTCAGGTGCCAAAATTGTACTGTATTTTTTTTAACTTTAATTTACAGTAAAAAAAAAATAATAATTACATTTTACAGTAAAATTCTGGCAACTGAACTGCCTTTTTTATTTTATTTTTTTTTACCATAAAAACAGCAGTACTGTTTCTCCATTTACAGTAATATACACTACATTTTGAGGTGAAATTATTGCAACCATATTTTTTTTTACATTTTAGCTTTAAAAAAATCTACTAATAAAAGGCATACAAAATTGTGTAATAAAACAAACAAACTGACAGCTCAGGTGCCAAAATTGCACTGTAATTTTTTTTTTTTTTACATTAAAAAAACAAATGTCAATTTTACAGTAAAATTAATCCTGGCAACTGAGCTGACTTTTTTTTTTTTTACCATAAAAACAGCAGTTCAGTTTTTCCATTTACAGTAATATACACTACATTTTGAGGTGAAATTATTGTAACTTACCATATATATTTTTAACATTTTAGCTTTTAAAAAAATCTACTAATAAAAGGCATACAAAATTGTGTAATAAAACAAACTGGCAGCTCAGGTGCCAAAATTGTACTGTATTTTTTTTAACTTTAATTTACAGTAAAAAAATAAATAAATTACATTTTACAGTAAAATTCTGGCCACTGAACTGCCTTTTTTATTTTTATTTTTTTTTACCATTAAAACAGCAGTACTGTTTCTCCATTTACAGTAATATACACTACATTTTGAGGTGAAATTATTGCAAGAATATTTTTTTTTACATTTTAGCTTTTAAAAAATCTACTAATAAAAGGCGTACAAAATTGTGTAATAAAACAAACAAACTGACAGCTCAGGTGCCAAAATTGCACTGTAAATTTATTTTATTTTATTTTTTTACATTAAAAAAAAACAAATGTCAATTTTACAGTAAAATTAATTCTGGCAACTGAGCTGCCTTTTTTTTTTTTTTTTTTACCATAAAAACAGCAGTACAGTTTTTCCATTTACAGTAATATACACTACATTTTGAGGTGAAATTATTGCAACTTACCATATATTTTTTTAACATTTTAGCTTTTAAAAAAATCTACTAATAAAAGGCATACAAAATTGTGTAATAAAACAAACTGGCAGCTCAGGTGCCAAAATTGTACTGTATTTTTTTTAACTTTAATTTACAGTAAAAAAATAAATAAATTACATTTTACAGTAAAATTCTGGCAACTGAACTGCCTTTTTTATTTTATTTTTTTTTAACCATAAAAACAGCAGTACTGTTTCTCAATTTACAGTAATATACACTACATTTTGAGGTGAAATTATTGCAACCATATTTTTTTTTACATTTTAGCTTTTAAAAAATCTACTAATAAAAGGCGTACAAAATTGTGTAATAAAACAAACAAACTGACAGCTCAGGTGCCAAAATTGCACTGTAAATTTATTTTTATTTTTTTTTTACATTAAAAAAAACAAATGTCAATTTTACAGTAAAATTAATTCTGGCAACTGAGCTGCCTTTTTTTTTTTTTTTTTTACCATAAAAACAACAGTACAGTTTTTCCATTTACAGTAATATACACTACATTTTGAGGTAAAATTATTGCAACTTGCCATGTTTTTTTTACATTTTAGTTAAAAAAATCTATTAATAAAATGCATAAAACATGGTGACATAAAACAAACAAACTGACAGCTCAGGTGCCGAAATTGTACTGTAAAATGTTATTGTTTTAATTTAAAGTAAAAAAAAAAAAGGAAATTTTACAGTAAAATTCTGGCAACTGAGCTGCCTTTTTTTTTTTTTTTACCATAAAACAGCAGTACAGTTTTTCCATTTACAGTAATATACACTACATTTTGAGGTGAAATTATTGCAACTTACCATATATTTTTTTAACATTTTAGCTTTTAAAAAAATCTACTAATAAAAGGCATACAAAATTGTGTAATAAAACAAACTGGCCGCTCACGTGCCAAAATTGTACTGTATTTTTTTTTACTTTAATTTACAGTAAAAAAAAATAATGTTACAATTTACAGTAAAATTCTGGCAACTGAACTGCCTTTTTTATTTTATTTTTTTTACCATAAAAACAGCAGTACTGTTTCTCCATTTACAGTAATATACACTACATTTTGAGGTGAAATTATTGCAACCATATTTTTTTTTACATTTTAGCTTTTAAAAAATCTACTAATAAAAGGCGTACAAAATTGTGTAATAAAACAAACAAACTGACAGCTCAGGTGCCAAAATTGTACTGTATTTTTTTTTTAATTTACAGTAAAAAAAAAAAAAAAAGTAAATTTTACAGTAAAATTCTGGCAACTGAGCTCCCCTTTTTTTTTTTTTAACCATAAAAACAGCAGTACTGTTTTTCCATTTACAGTAATATACACTACATTTTGAGGTGAAATTATTGCAACTTACCATATTTTTTTTACATTTAACTTTAAAAAAAATCTACTAATAAAAGGCATAAAAAATGTGTAATAAAGCAAACAAACTGACGGCTCAGGTGCCAAAATTGTACTATAATTTTTTTAATATATATATTTACAGTAAAATTCTGGCAACTGAGCTGCCTCTTTTTTTTTTTTTTTTTTACCATAAAACAGCAGTACAGTTTTTCCATTTACAGTAATATACACTACATTTTGAGGTGAAATTATTGCAACTTGCCATATTTTTTTTACATTTTAGTTGAAAAACAATCTACTAAAAAAATGGTGTAATAATAGTATTCACTGTTAGAAGCGGCCCTCTGGGGCCAAACATAACTGCCATGTGGCCCTCAGTGAAAACCACTTTGACACCCCTGAGCCTAATAGCGAGGATGTGCTCTAAGAGGTGTGTGGCAAAATGTGTCTACAACCATGTTATTATTATTATTATTGGGCCTAAAAGCAACATTAGCCTTCAACGACGCACCTCTTTGTGGTCCTCTGTGAGTCGCAGTTTCTGTATGTCCCTTTCTTTGTTTTTGAGGTCCTCTATCTGCATCCTCCTCATGGTGTTGTCCCACTCCACCTGGATGATGCCCTTACGGAAGTCTTTGGTCTGCATCAGCATGGCTATCTTCTGCTCGCCCAGGTTCTGATCACACCAAACCACAGCATTCAGCGTTAATTCAAAAAAATGGAGACTTGTGTGGCGTAGGGTTGACCCCGATACTTTTCTAAATAAAGGGGACCACAACTGATGTCATTATTGTCTTTATTGTAACAAAAAATGTTAGTGTATATGAAACATATGTTTATTATTGTCATTTAGTCCTTAAATAAAATAGACAACTTGTCTTTTAGTAGTAAGTAAACAAACAAAGACTCCTAATTAGTCTGCAGTAACATATTGTGTCATTTATACACCTATCATTTTGTACACATTATGAGGGACAAACTGTAAAAAATGATTGTTAATCCACTTGTTCATTTACTGTTAATATCTGCTTATTTTCTGTTTTAACATGTTCTATCTACACTTCTGTTCAAATGTAATAATCACTTATTCTTCTCTTCTTTGATACTTGACATTAGTTTTGGATGATACCACACATTTAGGTATGGACCCGATACCAAGTAGTTACAGGATCATACATTGGTCATATTCAAAGTCATATTTACTGACTATATAAACATATATAAAAATACAAATAAATATTGATGTGATAATAGTAGTATCGACTTGATACGCTCTTGTACTTGGTATCATTACAGTGGATGTCAGGTGTAGATCCACCCATGGCAGGAGTGCTAGCTTTTGTTAGCCGTGACGCCGGTGAGCTATTGTATCCTCCTACGGTGTGTAGCGAAGCATGTTTAGCTAGTCCTCGTCCTCCAGTGATAATAATACTTGTAAGAAACATTCTTTATTTGTCGCCATGGAGGCCAGGATTCAGTGTTATAACTTCACCTTTATCTTCACTTTTTACACCAAAATGCGTCCGTTCTCCCTTTTCTGTCTACACACTGTGTCTGCTTGTAAGTACTCTGTGTGTGTGCGCTGCCCAACATGCTCCTCTGCTCGTAAAAGCAGCAATGTCACCACGTGACGATGCACCGTGATACCATACTAGTACCGGTATACCGTACAACCCCCAGTGTGGCGCCAACATACCATTATGGTCTGGTTGAGGTTTTCTACAACCGTCCTGTGGAGAAGAACGGAGTCGCTGTAGTCGGGAATGAAATCGGCGTTGATGACCTCCACCTGGCCTTGCTTCAGTAGGAACTGGACCATGATGTCCGTCAGGAAGTGCTGCTTCTCCTTACACATACTTGAAGGTCACAACACGGGAACAAGAGAAGAATATTCACAACATGTGATACACCAATTAAGGTGTTGGTCCTCAGCAGTCTCTTTTTTGTCACTTATTGTTTGTCTTTGGTACACTAATGTCTATATTCTAGGCCATTGCTTCTTTGTTTTATTTTTGCAAATATATATATATATTTTTATATTGCTCTTTTTATATTTGGTATGAAGATTTTTATGGTTTTTTTTTGGTTCTTTGTTGTTGCTATTTTTTGTATTACAACATTTTATTATTTGATCATGTTGTACTGCATTGTAATCTTTTGTTTTGTGATTGTGAAAAATTACTTAAAAAATGTAATTAATTATATTTACTTGTTACTTTAACAAACGGTAATTTAATTACTAACGAAATTACTCTTTTATAAATGTCATTAATTACTAAAATAATGCCTTACTTAAAAAACCTTCAAATATCTGGCATATGCAGTTGAGCGACGTTTCATGAGAGCAGAGTGTGCGTTAATTATATTTACTTGTCACTTTAACAAAAAGTAATTTAATTACCAACGAAATTACTCTTTAATAAATGTAATTAATTACTAAAATAATGCCTTACTTAAAAAAAACTTCAAATATCTGGCATGTGCAGTTGAGCGACGTTTCATGAGAGCAGAGTGTGCGTTAATTATATTTACTTGTTACTTTAACAAACAGTAATTTAATTACTAACGAAATTACTCTTTAATAAATGTAATTAATTACTAAAATAATGCCTTACTTAAAAAAAAACTTCAAATATCTGGCATGTGCAGTTGAGCGACGTTTTATGAGAGCAGAGTGTGTGTTAATTCTATTTACTTGTTACTTTAACTAACTTAATTTAATTACTAACAGATATTACTCTTTAATGAATGTAATTAATTACTAAAATAATGCCTTACTTAAAAAAAAACTTCAAATATCTGGCATGTGCAGTTGAGCGACGTTTCATGAGAGCAGAGTGTGCATTAATTATATTTACTTGTTACTTTAACAAAAAGTAATTTAATTACCAACGAAATTACTCTTTAATAAATGTAATTAATTACTAAAATAATGCCTTACTTAAAAAAAACTTCAAATATCTGGCATGTGCAGTTGAGCGACATTTCATGAGAGCAGAGTGTGCATTAATTATATTTACTTGTTACTTTAACAAACTTAATTTAATTACTAACAGATATTACTCTTTAATAAATGTAATTAATTACTAAAATAATGCCTTACTTAAAAAAAACTTCAAATATCTGGCATGTGCAGTTGAGCGACGTTTCATGAGAGCAGAGTGTGCGTTAACTATATTTACTTGTTACTTTAACAAATTTAATTTAATTACTAACAGATATTACTCTTTAATAAATGTAATTAATTACTAAAATAATGCCTTACTTAAAAAAAACCTTCAAATATCTGGCATGTGCAGTTGAGCGACGTTTCATGAGAGCAGAGTGTGCGTTAATTATATTTACTTGTTACTTTAACAAACTTAATTTAATTACTAACAGATATTACTCTTTAATAAATGTCATTAATTACTAAAATAATGCCTTACTTAAAAAAAACTTCAAATATCTGGCATGTGCAGTTGAGCGACGTTTCATGAGAGCAGAGTGTGCGTTAATTATATTTACTTGTCACTTTAACAAACAGTAATTTAATTACTAACAAAATTACGGTTTAATAAATGTAAATAATTCCTAAAATAATGCCTTACTTAAAAAAAAAATCAAATATCTGGCATGTGCAGTTGAGCGACGTTTCATGAGAGCAGAGTGTGTTTTAATTATATTTACTTGTTACTTTAACACACAGTAATTTAATTACTAAGGAAATGACTGAAAGTGGAAAAGTGTTCTGTGGTCTGACGTGTCACACACTTTTCCAACTGCTCCTTGAAATGTTCAATGTCCTGCTGGGCGGCCTGGTTCTCCTCTTGCTTCTGATGCAGGGTGGCCTGCATCTCCGCCAGTAGGGACGCTTTCACTTTAATCTGAAATAAGAAAAGATATGTATTTGAAAAGTGCTTAAGTGCAGAAGAGAAATAAATAAGCAGTGGTTACATTATGCTCGCTGTCTATTTTGGTTTTGCGGACGTGACAAAACTTCTCCCAAACTGTTGCGTTCGCGCCTTCCGGCATATTCTTAGGTGCATCCAACTCCTCCATGGCGTTCTTCTTTGGACCTCTGTGCAGTAGAAAGGAGAACAAATGTACTTTTAGTCCACATAATGCTTCCAGGAAGCCAGGTATGAATCAAGCTGGAGGAACAACCTGGGTCTTCTTTTGAACAGCTTATAGAGCTGATCCACCATGGCCTTGTGAAGACCTGAGAACTCCTTCCGGAATTCTTTGTCCAGAGCCTGGAGAGACATTCAATTATCACCTCAAGAGTTTACAATAGAACATGTGCTTAAAATTTTGGATAAAATACTATTGCTTGTTATTTTTTATATTGTTGGTTTTAGTTGCTTTTTGTCCTTATCAAAAATTGGACAAAATATAAATCCCCAACAATGAGTAACCCAGTTGTTTTTCTTCCTTAAAACATTTATCATATCATTTTATAATAGAAAATGTGCCTAAAATTATGGATTATATACTATTGCTTGTTAATTTTTGGTTGGTTTTAGTTGTTTTTTGTCCTTATCAAAAAATGGACAAAATATAAATCCCCAACAATGAGTAACCCAGTTGTTTTTCTTCCTTAAAACATTTATTTTACATTTATCATATTATTTTATAATAGAAAATGTGCTTAAAATTATGGATTATAGACTATTGTTTGTTATTTTTTTGTTAGTTTTAGTTGTTTTTTGTCCATATCAAAAATTGGACAAAATATAAATCCCCAAAAATTAATAACCCAGTTATTTTTCTTCCTTAAAAAAATGTATTATATAATTTTATAATAGAAAATGTGCTTAAAATTATGGATTATATACAATTGCTTGTTAATTTTTGGTTGGTTTTAGTTGTTTTTTGTCCATATGAAAAATTGGACAAAATATAAATCCCCAACAATGAGTAACCCAGTAGTTTTTTGTCCTTAAAACATTTATTTTACATTCATCATATCATTTTATAATAGAAAATGTGCTTAAAATTATGGATTATATACTATTGTTGTTCATTTTTTGTTGTTTTTAGTTGTTTTTTGTCCATATCAAAAATAGGACAAAATATAAATCCCCAACCATGAGTAACCCAGTAGTTTTTTGTCCTTAAAACATTTATTTTACATTCATCATATCATTTTATAATAGAAAATGTGCTTAAAATTATGGATTATGTACTATTGCTTGTTCATTTTTTGTTGTTTTTAGTTGTTTTTTGTCCATATCAAAAATAGGACAAAATATAAATCCCCAACAATGAGTAACCCAGTTGTTTTTCTTCCTTAAAACATTTATTTTACATTTATCATATCATTTTATAATAGAAAATGTGCTTAAAATTTTGGATAAAATACTATTGCTTGTTATTTTTTTGTTGGTTTTAGTTGTTTTTGGTCCATATGAAAAATTGGACAAAATATAAATCCCCAAAAATGAGTAACCAAGTTATTTTTCTTCCTTAAAACATTTATCATATCATTGTATAATAGAAAATGTGCTTAAAATTATGGATTATATACTATTGCTTGTTAATTTTTGGTTGGTTTTAGTTGTTTTTTGTCCATATCAAAAATTTTACAAAATATAAATCCCCAACCATGAGTAACCCAGTTGTTTTTCTTCCTTAAAACATTTATTTTACATTTATCATATCATTTTATAATAGAAAATGTGCTTAAAATTTTGGATAAAATACTATTGCTTGTTATTTTTTTGTTGGTTTTAGTTGTTTTTGGTCCATATGAAAAATTGGACAAAATATAAATCCCCAAAAATGAGTAACCAAGTTATTTTTCTTCCTTAAAACATTTATCATATCATTTTATAATAGAAAATGTGCTTAAAATTATGGATTATATACTATTGCTTGTTAATTTTTGGTTGGTTTTAGTTGTTTTTTGTCCATATCAAAAATTTTACAAAATATAAATCCCCAACCATGAGTAACCCAGTTATTTTTCTTCCTTAAAACATTGATCATATAATTTTATAATAGAAAATGTGCTTAAAATTATGGATTATATACTATTGTTTGTTAATTTTTGGTTGGTTTTAGTTGTTTTTTGTCCATATCAAAAATTTGACAAAATATAAATCCCCCAACAATGAGTAACCCAGTTATTTGTCTTCCTTAAAACATTTATCATATCATTTTATAATAGAAAATGTGCTTAAAATTATGGATTATATACTATTGCTTGTTAATTTTTGGTTGGTTTTAGTTGTTTTTTGTCCATATGAAAAATCGGACAAAATATAAATCCCCAACAATGACTAACCCAGTTGTTTTTCTTCCTTAAAACATTTATTTTACATTTATCATATCATTTTATAATAGAAAATGTGCTTAAAATTTTGGATAAAATACTATTGCTTGTTATTTTTTTGTTGGTTTTAGTTGTTTTTGGTCCATATGAAAAATTGGACAAAATATAAATCCCCAAAAATGAGTAACCCAGTTGTTTTTCTTCCTTAAATCTTTTATTTTACATTCATCATATCATTTTATAATAGAAAATGGGCTTAAAATTATGGATTATAGACTATTGTTTGTCAATTTTTTGTTAGTTTTAGTTGTTTTTTGTCCATATCAAAAATTGGACAAAATATAAATCCCCAAAAATTAGTAACCCAGTTATTTTTCTTCCTTAAAAACATTTATTATATCATTTTATAATAGAAAATGTGCTTAAAATTATGGATTATATACTATTGCTTGTTAATTTTTGGTTGGTTTTAGTTGTTTTTTGTCCATATCAAAAATTGGACAAAATATAAATCCCCAACCATGAGTAACCCAGTTGTTTTTTTTCCTTAAAACATTTATTTTACATTTATCATATCATTTCATAATAGAAAACTTGCTTAAAATTTTGGATAAAATACTATTGCTTGTTATTTTTTTGTTGGTTTTAGTTGTTTTTTGTCCATATAAAAAATTGGACAAAATATAAATCCCCAAAAATGAGTAACAAAGTTATTTTTCTTCCTTAAATCATTTATCATATCATTTTATAATAGAAAATGTGCTTAAAATTATGGATAAAATACTATTGCTTGTTAATTTTTGGTTGGTTTTAGTTGTTTTTTGTCCATATCAAAAATTTTACAAATTATAAATCCCAAACCATGAGTAACCCAGTTGTTTTTCTTCCTTAAAACATTTATCATATCATTTTATAATAGAAAATGTGCTTAAAATTATGGATTACATACTATTGCTTGTTAATTTTTTGTTGGTTTTAGTTGTTTTTTGTCCATATCAAAAATTGGACAAAATATAAATCCCCAACCATGAGTAACCCAGTTGTTTTTCTTCCTTAAAACATTTATTTTACATTTATCATATCATTTTACAATAGAAAATGTTCTTAAAATTACGGATTATATACTATTGCTTGTTAATTTTTTGTTAGTTTTAGTTGTTTTTTGTCCATATCAAAAATTTGACAAAATACAAATCCTTAACAATGAGTAACCCAGTTGTTTTTCTTCCTTAAAACATTTATTTTACATTTATCATATCATTTTATAATAGAAAAGGTGCTTAAAATTATGGATTATATCCTATTGTTGTTCATTTTTTGTTGGTTTTAGTTGTTTTTTGTCCATATCAAAAATAGGACAAAATATAAATCCCCCAACAATGAGTAACCCAGTTGTTTTTTGTCCTTGAAACATTTATTTTACATTCATCATATCATTTTATAATAGAAAATGTGCTTAAAATTATGGATTACATACTATTGCTTGATAATTTTTGGTTGGTTTTAGTTGTTTTCTGTCCATATTAGGAACGGGACAAACGGTAGGAAATGGATGGATGGAGTTGTGAAGAGTGATATTACGAGCAGACTTACTTTGTCCTCAGTGACAATGTTGTCAAAGCTCTCGTGGAAAAATTCCACCTCTTTTTGAAACTTCTGCAATTCTTCGCCCATTTTCTTCTACAAAACAAGCAGATTACGAGGGCAGGTTGCATGCGCAAGGAACTATAAATATTATTACAACACCAAGGAACTATAAATATTATTACAGCACCAATGCAATCTGACCATCTCCAGATGAACACACCTTGTTGGCCTCCATTTGGCCAAGTTTTGACTGATGCTCCTTTTCATCAATGCCCATGACCTCTTCCATGAGTATGGAGTAACTTAGAATTTTAATCTTCAATTCTTCCTGTAAAATAACAATTAAAAAAATGACTTATTTCAGCATCATGGCAACCTTGGTTCACTTACTCCAGAGGTGTCAAAGTGCTTTTCACTGAGGGCCACATCACAGTTATGTTTGGCCCTAACAGTGAATACTATTATTACACTATTTTTTTTAATGTAGAATATATGTATAATATATTTATATTATTCACATGTGAATAATGATGTATAATAGACTGTATTTATATTATTCAAATGTGAATAATGCTGTATAATAGACAGTATTTATATTATTCACATGTGAATAATGCTGTATAATATACTGTATTTATATTATTCACATGTGAATAATGCAGTATAATAGACTGTATTTATATTATTCACATGTGAATAATGCTGTATAATAGACTGTATTTATAGTATTCACATGTGAATAATGCTGTATAATAGACTGTATTTATAGTATTCACATGTGAATAATGCTGTATAATAGACTATATTTATATTATTCACATGTGAATAATGCTGTATAATAGACTGTATTTATATTATTCACATGTGAATAATGCTGTATAATAGACTGTATTTATATTATTCACATGTGAATAATGCTGTATAATAGACTGTATTTATAGTATTCACATGTGAATAATGCTGTATAATAGACTGTATTTATAGTATTCACATGTGAATAATGCTGTATAATAGACTATATTTATATTATTCACATGTGAATAATGCTGTATAATAGACTGTATTTATATTATTCACATGTGAATAATGCTGTATAATAGACTGTATTTATGTTATTCACATGTGAATAATGCTGTATAATAGACTGTATTTATATTATTCACATGTGAATAATGCTGTATAATAGACTGTATTTATATTATTCAAATGTGAATAATGCTGTATAATAGACAGTATTTATATTATTTACATGTGAATAATGCAGTATAATATACTGTATTTATATTATTCACATGTGAATAATGCAGTATAATAGACTGTATTTATATTATTCACATGTGAATAATGCTGTATAATAGACTGTATTTATAGTATTCACATGTGAATAATGCTGTATAATAGACTGTATTTATAGTATTCACATGTGAATAATGCTGTATAATAGACTATATTTATATTATTCACATGTGAATAATGCTGTATAATAGACTGTATTTATGTTATTCACATGTGAATAATTCTGTATAATAGACTGTATTTATGTTATTCACATGTGAATAATGCTGTATAATAGACTGTATTTATACTATTCACATCTGAATAATGCTGTATAATAGACTGTATTTATATTATTCACATGAGAATAATGCTGTATAATAGACTGTATTTATATTATTCACATGTGAATAATGCTGTATAATAGACTGTATTTATATTATTCACAAGTGAATAATGCTGTATAATAGACTGTATTTATGTTATTCACATGTGAATAATGCTGTATAATAGACTGTATTTATGTTATTCACATGTGAATAATGCTGTATAATAGACTGTATTTATACTATTCACATGTGAATAATGCTGTATAATAGACTGTATTTATATTATTCACATGTGAATAATGCTGTATAATAGACTGTATTTATATTATTCACATGTGAATAATGCTGTATAATAGACTGTATTTATATTATTCACATGTGAATAATGCTGTATAATAGACTGCATTTATATTATTCACATGTGAATAATGCTGTATAATATACTATATTTATATTATTCACATGTGAATAATGCTGTATAATAGACTGTATTTATATTATTCACATGTGAATAATGCTGTATAATAGACTGCATTTATATTATTCACATGTGAATAATGCTGTATAATAGACTGTATTTATGTTATTCACATGTGAATAATGCTGTATAATAGACTGCATTTATGTTATTCACATGTGAATAATGCTGTATAATAGACTGTATTTATGTTATTCACATGTAAAAAAAATACCTAAGTGTTTATTGTCTATTGTGAGCAAACTGTGGTGCTGAATTTCCCCCAGGGATCAATAAAGTACTTTATATTCTATTCTATTCTATTCTATTCTATTCTATTCTATTCTATTGTAAAGATCCCCTACAGGCCAAGACAGAGGTGTCATTCAACTAGTAGTAAGTCCATCATCCCAAACGTTATGACAATATTTTACTAAGGTTGAAAAGTGACTTAGTGCTGCTTTACGGTGTGTGTGTGTGTGTGTGTGTGTGTGTGTGTGTGTGTGTGTGTGTGTGTGTGTGTGTGTGTGTGTGTGTGTGTGTGTGTGTGTGTGTGTGTGTGTGTGTGTGTGTGTGTGTGTGTGTGTGTGTGTGTGTGTGTGTGTGTGTTTGTTTGTGTGTGTGTAGTTCACCTGACATATGGCCATGTCCGACTTGATTTTTCTTTCAAACAGCTTCTTCAAACCGTCATCAAAGCGCTCGGTGGCGTCTTTGGTGGCTTTCTGGAGGCTTTTGATTTCGTTTTCCAGCGACTGTAATTGCAGGTCAGTTCCAAATCAGACAAAAACGGCTTAATCTTTTCTTACTAAACACATCCATTGTTTCCCTGCAATGTGATCAAAATCCAAATATTACATTATTATGTATTCTAAAAAAAACATAAAGAGAAATACTGTGCTAAAATATCTGCTTGACTTATGATTTCAAAACAAATGATCAATCAAACTTTAGACTGGAAAATTGACAATAGATTTTACGGTCAAATTAAAGCTTTTTACCATATTAAAAGACAAATAAAAAAACAAGATTTTACAGTAAAAAAAAAAAAAAAAAAAGGCAGCTCTGTTGCTTGAATTTTACCGCTAAAAACAGTGGTATTGGCCACAATACCTCCTCCCTATCCCCACCAAGGACTGTTTTCACTGCTGGACTCTAGAAAGAGGTTCCGCAGCCTCCGTAGCAGAACAGCTTCTTCCCTCAGGCCGTAAGACTCTTGAACGCATCATAATAATCCCCTCAAAAACGGATGAACTGGCTGGAATATAAAGACAATATAACATACATCCATAAATGTGGATGCATATGCAAAAGTGCAATATATTTATCTGTACAGTAATCTATTTATTTATACATACACCTTATTGTTCTTTTATCCTGCACTACCATGAGCTAATGCAACGACATTTCGTTCTTATCTGTGCTGTAAAGTTCAAATTTGAATGACAATAAAAAGGAAGGCTAAGTCTAAGCGATATGTTTGGAGGAGAAAAAGTGAGGCCTTTAATCCCAGGAACACCATGCCTACTGTTGTATCGACCAATATTAATACTATACTCGGTGTTGTTACGCTCGATATTTGTATGGGTTTTAAGTAAATACTGCAATTAAATAAGCAAGCAAAACTAATATTGAATTTTATTTTCATCACTATTACAGAATAGCCGCTCCCAGTCTGTGGAACGCTCTCCCTGACCACCTGAGGGTACCACAGACTGTAGATGCTTTTAAAAAAAAGGCTTAAAAACCCTTCTTTAAAAAAAAAAAAAAAGCCTTTTTTTAGATATATGCATACTAGTTCTAGCTATTAGGCTGTTCTAGTTTTTATTTTTATTTGTTTTAATTATCTTTTTATTTTTTTAATACACTCTAACACTTTGAGGTTGTTTACTCAATGGAAAGGGCTTTTTACAAATAAAATATATTATTATTATTATTATTATTATTTCCTGAGTTTGTAAACGATAACAAGAACAACAAAAAAAACGTTTTTTTGATCATAAAAATATTGATCTAATCACTGTATAATTGACCAATACTGGTACTATACATGGTATTGTTACTGTCTATTTAACAAAAGCAAAAAACACTAGTCGCTTTTATTTTCTGAGTTTGTAAACAATAACAAAAACAACAAAAGTTTTTTTGATCCTAAAAATATGGATCTAATCATTGTAGTATCAACCATATACCGAAACTATTCTCGTTATTGTTACTGTCGATATTTTTATGGGTTGTAAGTAAATAGTGCAATTAAATAAGCAAGCAAAACTACTATTGCCTTTTATTTCCTGAGTTTGTAAACGATAACAACAACAAAAAACGTTTTTTTTTATCATAAAAATATTGATCTAATCACTATATAATTGACCAATACTGGTACTATACTTGGTATTGTTACTGTCTATTTGTTTATTCATTTTAAGTAAATAGTGCAATTAACTAAACAAAAGCAAAAAAAACACTAGTCGCTTTTATTTTCTGAGTTTGTAAACAATAACAAAAACAAACTTTTTCTTTTCTCCTAAAAATATGGATCTAATCACTGTAGTATCAACCATATAGCGATACTATACTCGGTATTGTTACTGTCGATATTTGTATGGGTTGTCAGTAAATAGTGCAATTAAATAAGCAAGCAAAACTACTATTGGATTTTTTTTCCTGAGTTTTTAAACGATAACAAGAACAACAAAAAAATGTTTTTTTGATCATAAAAATATTGATCTAATCACTGTATAATTGACCAATACTGGTACTATACTTGGTATTGTTACTGTCTATTTGTTTATTCATTTTAAGTAAATAGTGCAATTAACTAAACAAAAGCAAAAAAAACACTAGTCGCTTTTATTTTCTGAGTTTGTAAACAAAAACAACAAACTTTTTTTTTTTTTTATCCTAAAAATATGGATCTAATCACTGTAGTATCAACCATATACCGAAACTATTCTCGGTATTGTTACTGTCGATATTTGTATGGGCTTTAAGTAAATAGTGCAATTAAATAAGCAAGCAAAACTACTATTGGATTTTTTTTCCTGAGTTTTTAAACAATAACAAGAACAACAAAAAAATGTTTTTTTTTATCATAAAAATATTGATCTAATCACTGTATAATTGACCAATACGGGTACTATACTTGGTATTTTTACTGTCTATTTGTTTATTCATTTTAAGTAAATAGTCCAATTAACTAAACAAAAGCAAAAAAAACACTAGTCGCTTTTATTTTCTGAGTTTGTAAACAAAAACAACAAACTTTTTTTTTTTTTTATCCTAAAAATATGGATCTAATCACTGTAGTATCAACCATATACCGAAACTATTCTCTGTATTGTTACTGTCGATATTTGTATGGGCTTAAGTAAATAGTGCAATTAAATAAGCAAGCAAAACTACTATTGGATTTTTTTTCCTGAGTTTTTAAACGATAACAAGAACAACAAAAAAATGTTTTTTTGATTATAAAAATATTGATCTAATCACTGTATAATTGACCAATACTGGTACTATACTTGGTATTTTTACTGTCTATTTGTTTATTCATTTTAAGTAAATAGTGCAATTAACTAAACAAAAGCAAAAAAAACACTAGTCGCTTTTATTTTCTGAGTTTGTAAACAATAACAAAAACAAACTTTTTTTTTTATCCTAAAAATATGGATCTAATCACTGTAGTATCAACCATATAGCGATACTATACTTGGTATTGTTACTGTTGATATTTGTATGGGTTGTAAGTAAATAGTGCAATTAAATAAGCAAGCAAAACTACTATTGGATTTTATTTCCTGAGTTTGTAAACGATAACAACAACAAAAAACGTTTTTTTGATCATAAAAATATTGATCTAATCACTGTATAATTGACCAATACTGGTACTATATTTGGTATTTTTACTGTCTATTTGTTTATTCATTTTAAGTAAATAGAGCAATTAACTAAACAAAAGCAAAAAAAACACTAGTCGGATTTATTTTCTGAGTTTGTAAACAAAAACAACAAACGTTTGTTTTTTTTATCCTAAAAATATGGATCTAATCACTGTAGTATCAACCATATAGCGATACTATACTTGGTATTGTTACTGTCGATATTTGTATGGGTTTTAAGTAAATAGTGCAATTAAATAAGCAAGCAAAACTACTATTGCATTTTATTTCCTGAGTTTGTAAACTATAACAACAACAAAAAACGTTTTTTTGATCATAAAAATATTGATCTAATCACTGTATAATTGACCAATACTGGTACTATACTTGGTATTTTTACTGTCTATTTGTTTATTCATTTTAAGTAAATAGTGCAATTAACTAAACAAAAGCAAAAAACAGTTTGTAAATAATAACAAAAACAACAAAAGTTTTTTGATCCTAAAAATATGGATCTAATCACTGTAGTATCAACCATATAGCGATACTATACTTGGTATAGTTACTGTCGATATTTGCATCCATCGTAAGTAAACAGTGTGAAATAACTCAACAAAAGCAAAAACTGTTTTTGGCTTTTGTTTCACCTGACATCACATGGACAAAGATAAGACCTTCTGGAGGAAAGTTCTGTGGTCAGATGAAACAAAAATGGCCACAATACCCAGCAATATGTTTGGAGGAGAAAATGTGAGGCCTTTAATCCCAGGAACACCATGCCTACGGTCTGAATAATTGTATCTATATCACAAAACTTTGTGTTACATTGAGTTCAGCTCGCCCTGCGAGAGGACAAAAGCTGTCTTTGATCCTACCAAGCAAAAAGGCTTGTAAAACTCCACTGTGTAGGACGGGAAGCAACATGAGGGTTCTGTTTCTTTGATGTATTGTAATCCACAGAAAGATTTTGTCTTGACCCGACAACTACAAAGCGGAAAGAGAGCAGGACCTGCCCAAGCTCCAGGCACCTCTTCTTTGAACACTTTTACGACCTTTTCTTTGAACTGTTTTGTAATCAAAGGCCATGGCTGTTTTCGACCCCCCTCCCTTAGAAACAGCTTTTTCCATGTAATCAAGGAAAGTCCAAATAAGGAGGCGTACAATCTTTCGTCAGAGCGTGGCGACACTGTACGCGTTTCTCTTCATTGAGCCAAATTTCATTCTGTCTCTGTTTAATTCCTTGCTTCTTGTCTTGTTTGATAGATGTCGTCAGCGTTTGAACCTGACACCTACCGTCAAGCATGGTGGTGGTAGTATTATGCTCTGGGCCTGTTTTGCTGCCAATGGAACTGGTGCTTTAAATGGGACAATGAAAAAGGAGGATTACCTCCAAATTCTTCAGGACAAGCTAAAATCATCAGCCCGGAGGTTGGGTCTTGGGCCAACAGGACAATGACCCCAAACACACGTCAAAAGTGGTAAAGGAACGGCTAAATCAGGCTAGAATGAAGGTTTTAGAATGGCCTTCCCAAAGTCCTGACTTAAACGTGTGGACAATGCTGAAGAAACAAGTCCATGTCAGAAAAGCAACACATTTAGCTGAACCGCACCAATTTAGTGGTCAAGTGGTCAAGCAGAAGCTTGTGGATGGCTACCAAAAGTGCCTTATTGCAGTGAAAGATCGAGGTAAAAAGGTAACATTTCTTCACTTTGGTAAAATACCTTTCTGTATTTGTCCTTTTCTGTATCGAGCTCCTTGACTTTCTTGTCGTACTCTTTGAAGAGCTTTTTCTCCTCCTCCGTCCACTGGTTGTCGGGTTTGGCCAGAACAAACTCGGGCTGCGGTACTTCCTGCGGAGTACATTTACTACTCATTTCCTGTGCTTTCTTTTGCGGTCCTTTGTTTTTACTCCACTGAGAATTAAGAGGGGGAAGAAAAACTCAGAAAAAAAAAACAAGCTTGACCTACCGATTTCAAAATGCTGTCTTTTTTCACTTCCAGCACGCCTTCCATCATGTCGTCAAGTGCCCTCCCTCGTACGTTGTCACTCTAAAATACGACAACAAAAAACATTTATCCGCAGGTTCGGATCAAAAGTATGTCAAGAAGTTTCCTAATTGTGTTTGGGGTGGAAAAAAAGCGAAATAAAATATTTCAGGCAACATGTTGATATTATTTACTGTCTTGCAAGTGTTAAAAGAAGTTAGGCATTGCATTCAGTTTGAAACTCGGTTTTTAAAAAACAGCAAAATAAGAAAATAATGACAAGCTCGAAATGATGAAATATTGCTTTTCTGTTGGCTTTTATTTTTCCTCTTCATTTCTTCACAGTTTTAGTTATACGTGTTGTTTTTGGTGTTTGTGTGCTATACAAAATGAAAAAATTAAATATACCAATGGAAAAAAAATTTATAAAATAAATACGCAATACAAAATAATGCATAATAAAAACAAAAAATAAATGGTATATTTTGTCAAATGTACGCAACAAATATTGAATAAATATAAATAAAACACATTACTTCACTATGAAATGTGGTCATAAAATACGAGTAGCAATTTTAATGGAAAAAAATATACAACATAAAAATACATAAAAAACACTGAAAATGTTTTACAGTTAAAATATTTAATGTGTGATTAATGTTTTGATAAACACAGTCGTTAAACAATTTGTCGTCAAGTGCCCTCCCTCGTACGTTGTCACTCTAAAATACGACAACAAAAAACATTTATCCGCCTGTTCGGATCAAAAGTATGTCAAGAAGTTTCCTAATTGTGTTTGGGGTGGAAAAAAAGCGAAATAAAATATTTCAGGCAACATGTTGATATTATTTACTGTCTTGCAAGTGTTAAAAGAAGTTAGGCATTGCATTCAGTTTGAAACTCGGTTTTTAAAAAACAGCAAAATAAGAAAATAATGACAAGCTCGAAATGATGAAATATTGCTTTTCTGTTGGCTTTTATTTTTCCTCTTCATTTCTTCACAGTTTTGGTTATACGTGTTGTTTTTGGTGTTTGTGTGCTATACAAAATGAAAAAATTAAATATACCAATGGAAAAAAAATGTGTGAAATAAATACGCAATACAAAATAATGCATACTAAAACAAAAAATAAATGGTATATTTTGTCAAATGTACGCAACAAATATTAAATAAATATAAATAAAACACATTACTTCACTATGAAATGTAGTCATAAAATACAAGTAGCAATTTTAATGGAAAAAAATATACAACATAAAAATACATAAAAAACACTGAAAATGTTTTACAGTTAAAATATTTAATGTGTGATAATGTTTTGATAAACACAGTCGTTAAACAATTTGTCGTCAAGTGCCCTCCCTCGTATGTTGTCACTCTAGAATACGACAACAAAAAACATTTATCCGCCTGTTCGGATCAAAAGTATGTCAAGAAGTTTCCTAATTGTGTTTGGGGATGGAAAAAAAGCAAAATAAAATATTTCAGGCAACATGTTGATATTATTTACTGTCTTGCAAGTGTTAAAAGAAGTTAGGCATTGCATTCAGTTTAAACTCGGTTTTTAAAAAACAGCAAAATAAGAAAATAATGACAAGCTCGAAATGATGAAATATTGCTTTTCTGTTGGCTTTTATTTTTCCTCTTCATTTCTTCACAGTTTTGGTTATACGTGTTGTTTTTGGTGTTTGTGTGCTATACAAAATGAAAAAATTAAATATACCAATGGAAAAAAAAATGTATAAAATAAATACGCAATACAAAATAATGCATAATAAAAACAAAAAATAAATGGTATATTTTGTCAAATGTACGCAACAAATATTGAATAAATATAAATAAAACACATTACTTCACTATGAAATGTGGTCATAAAATACGAGTAGCAATTTTAATGGAAAAAAATATACAACATAAAAATACATAAAAAATGTTTTGCAGTTAAAATAAATAATTTGTGATTAATGTTTTGATAAACACAGTCGTTAAATAATTTGTAAATGTAAAATAAAAGTCCTTTGCTGGTTTTGTGCAGGGCTTAAGTTAGACTTAGACAAACTTAACCTTACAGTACAGATAAGAACGAAATGTCATTGAATTGATATAGCACTTTTCTCTAGTGACTCAAAGCGCTTTTACATAGTGAAACCCAGTATCTGAGTTACATTTAAACCAGTATGGGTGGCACTGGGAGCAGGTGGGTAAAGTGTCTTGCCCAAGGACACAACGGCGGTGACTAGGATGGTGGAAGCGGGGATCGAACCTGGAACTCTCAATTTCAATTGAGAGATGATCAGGGGCCGTATTTATCAAGCTTCTTAGAATGACTCCTAAGAAGTCTGCTAGGGCCACACACATACATACGCTACTCTCATAACCTTTTCTTTCCAATTCATTAATTAGGCAACTAATTTGAAACTGGTGTGGGTGGCTCTATATCAGGGGTCACCAACCTTTTTGAAACCAAGAGCTACTTCTTGGGTACTGATTAATGCGAAGGGCTACCAGTTTGATACACACTTAAATAAATTGCCAGAAATAGCCAATTTGCTCAATTTACCTTTAACTCTGTTATTATTAATAATTAATGATATTTACACTTAATTGAACGGTTTAAAAGAGGAGAAAACACGAAAAAAATGACAATTACATTTTGAAACATAGTTTATCTTCAATTTCGACTCTTTAAAATTCAAAATTCAACCGAAAAAAAGAAGAGAAAAACTAGCTAATTCGAATCTTTTTGAAAAAATTAAAAAAATAATTTATGGAACATCATTAGTAATTTTTCCTGATTAAGATTAATTTTAGAATTTTGATGACATGTTTTAAATAGGTTAAAATCCAATCTACACTTTGTTAGAATATATAACAAATTGGACCAAGCTATATTTCTAACAAAGACAAATCATTATTTCTTCTAGATTTTCCAGAACAAAAATTTTAAAAGAAATTCAAAAGACTTTGAAATAAGATTGAAATTTGATTCTACAGATTTTCTGGATTTGCCAGAATAATGTTTTTGAATTTTAATCATAATAAGTTTGAAGAAATATTTCACAAATATTCTTTGTCGAAAAAACAGAAGCTAAAATGAAAAATTTATTTATTATTCTTTACAATAAAAAAAATAAATTTACTTGAACATTGATTTAAATTGTCAGGAAAGAAGAGGAAGGAAATTAAAAGGTAAAAAGGTATATGTGTTTAAAAATCCTAAAATCATTTTTAAGGTTGTATTTTTTCTCTAAAATTGTCTTTCTGAAAGTTATAAGAAGCAAAGTAAAACAATTAATGAATTTATTTAAACAAGTGAAGACCAAGTCTTTAAAATATTTTCTTGGATTTTCAAATTCTATTTGAGTTTTGTCTCTCTTAGAATTAAAAATGTCGGGCAAAGCGAGACCAGCTTGTTAGTAAATAAATACAATTTAAAAAATAGAGGCAGCTCACTGGTAAGTGCTGCTATTTGAGCTATTTTTAGAACAGGCCAGCGGGCTACTCATCTGGTCCTTACGGGCTACCTGGTGCCCGCGGGCACCGCGTTGGTGACCCCTGCTCTATATATACTAGCCCACTGCAGCCACATGCAGAAATCAACAAGGAATCGAAAAGTATTAAATCTGTGACAAAAATAATACCCGCTCTGTCTAAACGATACCGTATGATCAGCTGCTCGTCATCAAACAAAGCCAGGACATCCTTCCGCTCCCTGAACGTTCGCGCACGTCTCTCTCGCCTCAGTGCCATCCCCCGCTGGCATCTCCTAACCACTTAAGACACCTCTGAAGGTCTCTTAAATATTGTGGAGAGTAGGAGTGATTCTTAAACTTAAGAAAGTTGATAAATAGCTTTTATTCTTAAATTTGAGAGTAGGACTCAATTTCGCAAATTCTCAGGACTTAAGTGTAAAATGGCACTCTCTGATAAATACGGCCCCAGACCTAACTTCATAAGCCTGCACAACCTGCCATCAATATTGCCCCCTTGTGGTTCTGTGCTGTCACAACTCCCTCCTCCAACCATAACAATGTTCCCGTTAATTCCCATGGAAAGTTTCCAACTTTGAATATTCCCGGAATTTTGCAACCCTAACGGCAACATAAACTAGCCGAACTCTGATTGGATACAAACTCTAACTTAAAAACAAACAGCACTGGAGGGAGCATAATATGACATGAAGACAATATGAATACTTTTAGATATTTAGGAAAAGTACATTCAAAATGATTTCATTATGATGATGATTTACTCTAGCCTTTAAATAGACTCCCTTTTTAGACCAGTTGATCTGCCGTTTCTTTTCTTTTCTTTTCTACTCTGCTCCAAACCCGGGGTGGACCGCTAGCCTGTCCATCAGATGGGGACATCTCTACGCTGCTGACCCGTCTCCACTCGGGATGGTTCCTGCTGGCCCCACTATGGACTGGACTTTCGCTGATGTGTTGGACTTTCACAATATTATGTCAGACCCACTCGACATCCATTGCTTTCGGTCTCCCCTAGAGGGGGTGGGGGGGTTACCCACATATGCGGTCCTCTCCAAGGTTTCTCATAGTCATTCACATTGACGTCCCACTGGGGTGAGTTTTCCTCGCCCGTATGTGGGCTCTGTACCGAGGATGTCGTTGTGGCTTGTACAGCCCTTTGAGACACTTGTGATTTAGGGCTATATAAATAAACATTGATTGATTGATTGATGATTTCTGGTTATGTTAGGCCAGCAGAGAAGGCCTTGCTGGCCAAGGACACAACGGCAGTGACTAGGATGGCGGAAGCGGGGATCGAACCTGTAACTCTCGATTTCAATTGAGGGATGATCAGACCTGCCTTCATAAGCCTGCACAACCTGCCATCAATATTGCCCCCTTGTGGTTCTGTGCTGTCACAACTCCCTCCTCCAACCATAACAATGTTCCCGTTAAAGGCCTACTGAAAGCCACTACTAGCGACCACGCAGTCTGATAGTTTATACATCAATGATGAAATCTTAACATTGCAACACATGCCAATACGGCCGGGTTAGATTAGTAAAGTGCAATTTTAAATTTCCCGCGAAATATCCTGCTGAAAACGTCTCGGTATGATGACGTTTGCACGTGATGTCACGGATTGTAGAGGACATTTTGGGACACCGTTGTGGCCAGCTATTAACTCCCATGGAAAGTTTCCAACTTTGAATATTCCCGGAATTTTGCAACCCTAACGGCAACATAAACTAGCTGAATTCTGATTGGATGCCAACTCTAACTTAAAAACAAACAGCACTGGAGGGAGCATAATATGACATGAAGACAATATGAATACTTTTAGATATTTAGGAAAAGTACATTAAAAATGATTTCATTATGATGATGATTTGTGGTTACCCACCCCCCGGTTGATTGCTATGCTATGCCGTGATCTCTCAGCGAGGCATCTCTCACGCCATTCCTGAAAGTTCTTTTCTTACCACCCTAATCTACTGGAGCCTTTACGGCCAGTTTGCATGCAAATGTACACCAGCTCGCGGGTCGGTCCGGTTTCCAGGCCAGGAAGAATTTGTGAGAAACCGCAAACGGGAGTTTAAAAAAACCAAACAAAGTCACGTTTATTTTGGCGGCATACCTTGGCAGCCAAGCGCTTCTGCTCCTCCAGTCTCTTCTGGTCCTCCTCCTCCTGCTGCTCGGGGGTGAGGTACTTCTCTGCTCGTATCTGAAGGGGCACATTCAGACAGGTGACACCCTGCTACTACCTGAGGTGGATGAAGGTGATGCGGGGGCAGGTGACCTCGGAGTGGTCCACAATGAACACCCTCTCGGGCACCTCTCGGTCGTTCAGGGAGGGCTCCCAGAGGTCCTCGGCCACTTCCAGCTCGTCCAGAAGCTCTTTCACTTGCTTGTTCCTTTCTTTCACGCGGGCGATCTCCTGCACTTTTTGCTTGTACACGCCGTCAAACTTGGTGTTGAGGGCCACCTTGACGCGGTAGATCACGTCCTGCGTGTTCACACGTGCGACTTTGCATGAATTACACACAGGATTCTTTTTGAATAGGTTTCTAAACAGATTCATGTTTAAAACTCATGAGTCTCTTTAGAGCCCTTCATGAGAAAAAAATACAGTAGTGTGGGAACCAGCAGCAGGAAAGTGATGCTTTTTATTTATTTTTATGCTCAGCAGCGCCTCCTGCAGTTAACAAGTATGAATGACCTTTAAGGCAAATTGACTATGGTAAAGGAAGACTATTGCAAGTTTAATATGGTTAAGTGTTTTATATATTAATGCGGTTATTCCTCATGAAATTGACTGAACTGACGAAACTAGCAGGCAATAAATAGTACCTTTAAACGTTAATCTTTTAAAATACTAATTCCTCTAATTTAACACTATACACTATGTACATGACACTGTGTACAATGTACATGACACTATACACTATGTACATGTTGACTACAACAGTGTGCAAAACAGAATGAGAAAATATATATACACTATAACCACATATAAATATATATAAACCACATATAAATATATATAAACCACATATAAATATGTATACACTATAACCACATATAAATATATATACACTATAACCACATATAAATATATATAAACCACATATAAATATATATAAACCACATATAAATATGTATACACTATAACCACATATAAATATATATACACTATAACCACATATAAATATATACAAACCACATATAAATATATATACACTATAACCACATATAAATATATATACACTATAACCACATATAAATATATATAAACCACATATAAATATATATAAACCACATATAAATATGTATACACTATAACCACATATAAATATATATACACTATAACCACATATAAATATATACAAACCACATATAAATATATATACACTATAACCACATATAAATTTATATACACTATAACCACACACACATACATATATACATATATATATATATATATGTATATATATATATATATATATATATATATATATTTATATATATATATATATATATATATATATATATATATATATATATATATATATATATATATATATACATATATATATATACATACATATATACATATATACATATATATAGATATATATATATATATATATATATATATATATATATATATATATATATATATATATATATATATATATATATATATATATATATATATATATATATATATATATATGTGTGTGTGTGTGTGTGCGTGTGTGTGTGGTTATAGTGTATATATATTTATATGTGGTTTAAATATATTTATATGTGGTTATAGTATATATATATATATATATATATATATATATATGTGTGTGTGTGTGTGTGTGGTTTTAGTGTATATATATTTATATGTGGTTTATATATATTTATATGTGGTTTAAATATATTTATATGTGGTTATAGTGTATATATATATATATATATATATATATATATATATATATATATATATATATATATATATATATATATATATATATATATATTTATATGTGGTTTAAATATATGTATATGTGGTTATAGTGTATATATATTTATATATATATAAATATATATATATATATACACTATAACCACATATAAATATATATACACTATAACCACATATAAATATTTATATACACTATAACCACATATAAATATATATAAACCACATATAAATATATATAGACTATAACCACATATCAATATATATACACTATAACCACATATAAATATATATATACACTATAACCACATATAAATATATATATATACACTATAACCACATGTAAATATATATACACTATAACCACATATAAATATATATAGATTATAACCACATATAAACATATATAGATTAAAACCGCATATAAACATATATATATACTATAACCACATATAAATATATATACACCATAACCACATATAAATATATATAAACCACATATAAATATATATACACTATAACCACATATAAATATATATAAACCACCTATACATACATATAAATACATAAATACATATATATATATATATATATATGTATATATATATATATATATATATATATATATATATATATATATATATATATATATATATATATATATATATATATATATATATATATATATATATATATATATATACTATAATCACATATAAATATGTATATATATATATATATATATATATATATATATATATATATATATATATATATATATATATATATATATATATATATATACTATAACCACATATAAACCTGTTTGATGCGAGCCAGGATTTTATGTCAGTTTTAACATTTAGTGGTGAAGTTGTAAGTTGAAGGTGTGTTGGTAGTGCATGCACAACAAGGACAAGGTTACATCACAGAGATTCCCACCTGCAGCAGGACAATCTGGTTCCTCTTCTGCTCGGTGATTCTCAGGCTGAACTGGTCGTAGAGATGAGGATGTGACAGCTCCAGCTCGGCAGAGTAGCTACTTGCTACCGCGCTTAAGGCCTCAAATACCTCCTCTGCCTGCTGGTCTGCTCCCACCTTTGGTTGCGGGGTCACGTCCTGTTGACAGGTGTGCACCACTGATGCGGATATATGAAATATCAACATGGTCAACTAAACATTCTTACTGCAGCCAGCTCCCTCTTCCTTATGTTCTCCACCCTTTTCAGGTCGTCCAGCTCTTTCTGGGGTCGCTCCTTGAGGGCATAGTTTGTCACCTCGTGCTCCGTGTGAAAGGCCTGCGACACAGTAGTGTCAATGTCTTTACCACACGACACTAGTTGAGTTGTTGTACCTTCACAGCTCTGTCTTTCACTTGGAGGGAATCCCAGCAGTCC
Organism: Entelurus aequoreus; assembly: GCF_033978785.1. Taxonomy (NCBI): domain Eukaryota; kingdom Metazoa; phylum Chordata; class Actinopteri; order Syngnathiformes; family Syngnathidae; genus Entelurus; species Entelurus aequoreus. The sequence goes on from NC_084739.1 coordinate 67,843,628, forward strand.
CTCTTTAGCAGATCCCGTAGGTAACATCTCTCCAAAATCTCCATCTGGATTTTTTCTCTCACCTGCAGTGGAGAATCACATTTAATAGCAAACCCAAAACTAGTGAAGTTGTCACGTTGTGTGAATGCTAAATAGAAAGAGAATACAACAAATCCTTTTCAACTTATATTCAATTGAATAGACTGCAAAGACAAGATATTTCATGTTCACACTGAGAAACTTTGGTATTTTTTTGCAAATAATCATTAATTTAGCATTGTCTTGCTGAAATAAGCAGGGGCGTCCATGATAACAACATATGTTGCTCCAAAAGCTGTATGTACCTTTCAGCGTGAATGGTGCCTTCACAGATGTGTAAGTTACCCATGTCTTGGCCACTAATACACCCCCCATACCATCACACATGCTGCCTTTTACACTTTCACCCTAGAACTATCCGGACGGTTCTTTTCCTCTTTGGTCCACAGTTTCCAAAAACAATTTGAAATGTGGACTCGTCAGACCACAGAACACTTTTCCACTTTGCATCAGTCCATCTTAGATGAGCTCGGGCCCCGCAAACCCGGCGGGGTTTCTGGGTGTTGTTGATAAATGGCTTTGGCTTTGCACAGTAGAGTTTTAACTTGCACTTACAGATGTAGCGACCAACTGTAGTTACTGAGAGTGGTTTTCTGAAGTGTTCCTGAAACCCATGTGGTGATATCCTTTACACACTGATGTGGCTTTTTGATGCAGTAGCGCCTAAGGGATCCAAGGTGTGTAATATCATGGCTTACGTGCAGTGATTTCTCCAGATTCTCTGAACCTTTTGATGATATTACGGAGCGTAATAAATGCTGTAAAGTCGGATTTGGCCCTTGGGAACGGAACCGGGCTCAGGGCTCCCTGGAAGAATACACAGTGGCACCTCAACTTCAGAGTCTTCATGCTTTAGGTTGCAAGCAAAAACTGGAGACCGGGCTTTCTGCTCCGCCGAACACTCTCCCTGACCACCTGAGGGTACCACAGACTGTGGATGCTTTTAAAAAAGGCTTAAAAACCCTTCTTTTTAAAAAAAACAAACTTTCCACGCTCCCAGTGGAACGCTCTCCCTGACCACCTGAGGGCACCACAGACTGTGGATGCTTTTAAAATCCCTTGCAATAGCTGCTTGAGAAATGTTGTTCTTCAACAATTTGCTCAGGCATTTGTCGACAAAGTGGTGACCCTCGCCCCGTCCTTGTTTGTGAACGACTGGAAGCTGCTTTTATACCCAATCATGGCACCCACCTGTTCCCAATTAGCCTGTTCACCTGTGGGATGTTCCAAATAAGTCTTTGATGAGCATTCCTCAACTTTCTCACTCTTTTTTGCCACTTGTGCCAGCTTTTTTGAAACATGTCGCAGGCATCAAATTACCAAATGAGCTAATATTTGCAAAAAATAACAGTTTTCCAGTTTGAACGTTAAATATTGATAAATGTTGAAAAGGATTTGTTGTATTCTCTTTTTATTTACCATTTACACAACGTGACAACTTCACTGCTTTTGGCTTTTGTACGTTTTTGGGTGTGTCTTCCGTTACCGTAGCAACTTCCTCCTCCATCATGACGTCATGTCTCCTCTGCTTTTCGTCATCCACGTTGAATTCCTTGAGTTCCAGTCGCTCCATTTCAGGAACACTCTCGTTTTCCCGGATCATCTCTTGGATCTGAGGGCATTTAGTCGTCTCGTTAGGCTCAACTTTGTTCTAACAAATATCCTTCATCTCATTTTGCTTACAACGTGACGTATCTCCTCCATCTTTTCTGTCAGCCTCTTCTTTGTCTCGTAGTCTTTCATATCCTCTTCTCTCAGAACCTGTTGAAGAGGAAAACCTGTAAATACCCTTGGACGTCTAACATAATAGTGTGAGACTCCAGTCCATAGTGGATCTAACATAATAGTGTGAGAGTCCAGTCCATAGTGGATCTAACATAATAGTGTGAGAGTCCAGTCCATAGTGGATCTAACATAATAGTGTGAGAGTCCAGTCCATAGTGGATCTAACATAATAGTGTGAGAGTCCAGTCCATAGTGGATCTAACATAATAGTGAGAGTCCAGTCCATAGTGGATCTAACATAATAGTGAGAGTCCAGTCCATAGTGGATCTAACATAATAGTGTGAGAGTCCAGTCCATAGTGGATCTAACATAATAGTGTGAGAGTCCAGTCCATAGTGGATCTAACATAATAGTGTGAGAGTCCAGTCCATAGTGGATCTAACATAATAGTGAGAGTCCAGTCCATAGTGGATCTAACATAATAGTGAGAGTCCAGTCCATAGTGGATCTAACATAATAGTGTGAGAGTCCAGTCCATAGTGGATCTAACATAATAGTGTGAGAGTCCAGTCCATAGTGGATCTAACATAATAGTGTGAGAGTCCAGTCCATGGTGGATCTAACATAATAGTGTGAGAGTCCAGTCCATAGTGGATCTAACATAATAGTGAGAGTCCAGTCCATAGTGGATCTAACATAATAGTGTGAGAGTCCAGTCCATAGTGGATCTAACATAATAGTGTGTGAGTCCAGTCCATAGTGGATCTAACATAATAGTGTGAGAGTCCAGTCCATAGTAGATCTAACATAATAGTGTGAGAGTCCAGTCCATAGTAGATCTAACATAATAGTGTGTGAGTCCAGTCCATAGTGGATCTAACATAATAGTGTGAGAGTCCAGTCCATAGTGGATCTAACATAATAGTGTGAGAGTCCAGTCCATAGTGGATCTAACATAATAGTGAGAGTCCAGTCCATAGTGGATCTAACATAATAGTGTGAGAGTCCAGTCCATAGTGGATCTAACATAATAGTGAGAGTCCAGTCCATAGTGGATCTAACATAATAGTGTGAGAGTCCAGTCCATAGTGGATCTAACATAATAGTGTGAGAGTCCAGTCCGTAGTGGATCTAACATAATAGTGTGAGAGTCCAGTCCATAGTGGATCTAACATAATAGTGTGAGAGTCCAGTCCATAGTGGATCTAACATAATAGTGTGAGAGTCCAGTCCATAGTGGATCTAACATAATAGTGAGAGTCCAGTCCATAGTGGATCTAACATAATAGTGTGAGAGTCCAGTCCATAGTGGATCTAACATAATAGTGTGAGAGTCCAGTCCGTAGTGGATCTAACATAATAGTGTGAGAGTCCAGTCCATAGTGGATCTAACATAATAATGAGAGAGTCCAGTCCATAGTGGATCTAACATAATAGTGAGAGTCCAGTCCATAGTGGATCTAACATAATAGTGAGAGTCCAGTCCATAGTGGATCTAACATAATAATGAGAGTCCAGTCCATAGTGGATCTAACATAATAGTGTGAGAGTCCAGTCCATAGTGGATCTAACATAAAAATGAGAGAGTCCAGTCCATAGTGGATCTAACATAATAGTGAGAGTCCAGTCCATAGTGGATCTAACATAATAGTGTGAGAGTCCAGTCCATAGTGGATCTAACATAATAATGAGAGAGTCCAGTCCATAGTGGATCTAACATAATAGTGTGAGAGTCCAGTCCATAGTGGATCTAACATAATAATGAGAGAGTCCAGTCCATAGTGGATCTAACATAAAAATGAGAGAGTCCAGTCCATAGTGGATCTAACATAATAGTGAGAGTCCAGTCCATAGTGGATCTAACATAATAATGAGAGTCCAGTCCATAGTGGATCTAACATAAAAATGAGAGAGTCCAGTCCATAGTGGATCTAACATAATAGTGAGAGTCCAGTCCATGGTGGATCTAACATAATAATGAGAGTCCAGTCCATAGTGGATCTAACATAAAAATGAGAGAGTCCAGTCCATAGTGGATCTAACATAATAGTGAGAGTCCAGTCCATAGTGGATCTAACATAATAATGAGAGTTCAGTCCATAGTAAAAAAGTAAATACAAGACAATTAACATAAGAGGGACAAGCGGTAGAAAATGGATGGTGATGGTTTACCTCACTTTCCTGTGCGGTTTCAGGGCCCCCAGGAGACTCCTGTCTGGATTCAGCAGTGAAATCCATGGACTTAGTTTCCTTAACTGCTTTCCTACATCAGTATTCAAGTCTTCAATTCTGAAAGAATAGTATGAATATTAATTTGAAAAAAACAAGTTATCTTTTTGGTGAACTTAAGTCAGAACCGTTGCAACCAATAGGGGCCAACACTGAGAAACCTGATCAATAAAACAAACTGTCACTTTAGACCAGGGGTCACCAACGCGGTGCCCGCGGGCACCAGGTAGCCCGTAAGGACCAGATGAGTAGCCCGCTGGCCTGTTCTAAAAATAGCTCAAATAGCAGCACTTACCAGTGAGCTGCCTCTATTTTTTAAATTGTATTTATTTACTAGCAAGCTGCCCGACATTTTTAATTCTAAGAGAGACAAAACTCAAATAGAATTGGAAAATCCAAGAAAATATTTTAAAGACTTGGTCTTCACTTGTTTAAATAAATTCATTAATTTTTTTACTTTGCTTCTTATAACTTTCATAAAGACAATTTTAGAGAAAAAATACCTTAAAAATGATTTTAGGATTTTTAAACACATATACCTTTTTACCTTTTAAATTCCTTCCTCTTCTTTCCTGACAATTTAAATCAATGTTCAAGTACTTTTTTTTTTTTTATTGTAAAGAATAATAAATACATTTTAATTTAATTCTTCATTTTAGCTTCTGTTTTTTTGACGAAGAATATTTGTGAAATATTTCTTCAAACCTATTATGATTAAAATTCAAAAAATTTATTCTGGCAAATCTAGAAAATCTGTAGAATCAAATTTAAATCTCATTTCAAGGTCTTTTGAATTTTTTTTTAAAATTTTTGTTCTGGAAGAAATAATGATTTGTCTTTGTCATAAATATAGCTTGGTCCAATTTGTTCTATATTCTAACCAAGTGCAGATTGGATTTTAACCTATTTAAAACATGTCATCAAAATTCTAAAATTAATCTTAATCAGGAAAAATTACTAATGATGTTCCATAAATTATTTTTTTAATTTTTTCAAAAAGATTCGAATTAGCTAGTTTTTCTCTTCTTTTTTCAGTTGAATTTTGAATTTTAAAGAGTCGAAATTGAAGATAAACTATGTTTCAAAATGTAATTGTCATTTTTTTTTCGTGTTTTCTCCTCTTTTAAACCGTTCAATTAAGTGTAAATATCATTAATTATTAATAATAACATCGAGTTAAAGGTAAATTGAGCAAATTGGCTATTTCTGGCAATTTATTTAAGTGTGTATCAAACTGGTAGCCCTTCGCATTAATCAGTACCCAAGAAGTAGCTCTTGGTTTCAAAAAGGTTGGTGACCCCTGATATAGACAATGACAATAATTACAAGTTGTCTAAAAACAACATTAGACATGTGTCACGTGTACAAACACTAAGCCCGACACCCGGAAGTGCCCACAAAACACCCGTTGGATGGACGCATTTTACAATGTTTGTTCTTCAAAAAGCCAGCTACTTTACTTTTACACATTTTAGGTCATCTGACTCTTAACTGTGTGTGCTAAACAGCACCGTCCTTTGCTACTTTTTGAATTAATTTAAGTTTTTAACGGCATCGTCCCGCCAGAACACACAACCAGACTGACGAGTGATGACGTAAGACAAGGCCTGTCACTGATTGCTTGGAATGATTGATTGATTGATTGAAACTTGTTTTAGTAGATTGCACAGTACAGTACATATTCCATACAATTGACCACTAAATGGTAACTCCCCAATAAGTTTTTCAACTCCACGTTCATCAATTCATGGTAAAAGTCATCAGCGCGCGACACTTCCGCGTTTATTTCCTAGTTGCACCATACTTGTATCATATTTAAATTGTTAGTTGCTGCTAATAAAAGAAAAATGGTGAACATTTCGGAAACAAAAGACATGAATCTTAGAGGAAAAACGATTGTTAAATTAAACTAAGAGTTTATTTATTTATTTTAGAATTTTCTAAACCTTTATTTATAAATTACAACATTTACAAACAATTGAGAAATAATAATCAAAATAAGTACAAAGACACCACCAAAACAGTGCCAGGAAGTTGTAAACTCAATAAAGTAACTAAAATAGAATGTTATATATATATATATATATATATATATATATATATATATATATATATATATATATATATATATATATATATATATATATATATATATATATATATATATATATATATAAAACAAAGTGCAAAGCCATAGGCTCACACAATTTCAGTAAATAATTTACATTTGGAACACAGCATCATCGTAAACTAAGAGTTGATATTGTTGGTGTGTCGGATAAGTGTCGTGTTTTTAAAGTGTTGTTATGGCAACCAAACTTTTCAAAAGTATCAAAACGACATAGACAAGTACATGTAAATGAATAGATAGTTGTAGTTATGCTACCATATTACCTGATATATGCAGGGAACTATCGATGTTAAAGATAATCAAATGTATACAAATGTGACCTATTTGTATGGACTTGCCTCTTTCCTGTTATAAGCTGTTATACAGTATATGCCTTGAGCTCTTATTTTGAAGGCGCTAAGAGCGGAAGTGGTGACACGTTGTGACGGGGCGGCCCAGAAATTATCATGTAGAAAGCTGGAACGCAAATGGCGTGCGACTAAACTTGAGGTTTTCCATCAAGCATGGAGTGATAGTTTAATAACTTATAAACGCATGCTTACCTCAGCTAAAGCTAAATATTACTCAAATCTCATCCACCTCAACAAAAATGATCCTAAATTTTTGTTTAGTACAGTAGCATCGCTAACCCAACAAGGGACTCCTGCCAGTAGCTCCACCCACTCAGCAGATGACTTTATGAATTTCTTTAATAAGAAAATTGAAGTAATTAGAAAAGAGATTAAAGACAATGCATCTCAGCTACAGCTGGGTTCTATTAACACAAATACGACGGTATATACGACGGACATTGCCCTCCAAAATAGTTTCTCTCTCTTTGATGAAATAACATTGGAGGAATTGTTAAAATGTGTAAATGGGACAAAACAAACAACATGTTTACTTGACCCAATTCCTGGGAAACTTATCAAGGAGCTTTTTGTATTATTAGGTCCATCAGTGTTAAATATTATAAACTTATCACTTTCCTCTGGTACTGTTCCTCTAGCATTCAAAAAAGCGGTTATTCATCCTCTACTCAAAAGACCTAACCTCGATCCTGACCTCATGGTGAACTACCGGCCGGTGTCCCACCTACCGTTCATCTCGAAAATTCTCGAAAAAATTGTCACACAGCAGCTAAATGAACACTTAGTGACTAACAATCTCTGTGAACCTTTTCAATCCGGTTTCAGGGCAAATCACTCTACGGAGACAGCCCTCGCAAAAATGACTAATGATCTATTGCTAACGATGGATTCTGATGCGTCATCTATGTTGCTGCTTCTTGATCTTAGCGCCACTTTCGATACTGTTGATCATAATATTTTATTAGAGCGTATCAAAACACGTATTGGTATGTCAGACTTAGCCTTGTCTTGGTTTAACTCTTATCTTACTGACAGGATGCAGTGTGTCTCCCATAACAATGTGACCTCGGACTATGTTAAGGTAACGTGCGGAGTTCCCCAGGGTTCGGTTCTTGGCCCTGCACTCTTTAGTATTTACATGCTGCCGCTAGGTGACATCATACGCAAATACGGTGTTAGCTTTCACTGTTATGCTGATGACACTCAACTCTACATGCCCCTAAAGCTGACCAACACGCCGGATTGTAGTCAGCTGGAGGCGTGTTTTAATGAAATTAAACAATGGATGTCCGCTAACTTTTTGCAACTCAACGCTAAGAAAACGGAAATGCTGATTATCGGTCCTGCTCAACACCGACATCTATTTAATAATACCACCTTAACATTTGACAACCAAACAATTAAACAAGGCGACTCGGTAAAGAATCTGGGTATTATCTTCGACCCAACTCTCTCGTTTGAGTCACACATTAAGAGTGTTACTAAAACGGCCTTCTTTCATCTCCGTAATATCGCTAAAATTCGTTCCATTTTGTCCACAAGCGATGCTGAGATCATTATTCATGCGTTCGTTACATCTCGTCTCGATTACTGTAACGTTTTATTTTCGGGCCTCCCTATGTCTAGCATTAAAAGATTACAGATGGTACAAAATGCGGCTGCTAGACTTTTGACAAAAACAAGAAAGTTTGATCATATTACGCCTATACTGGCTCACTTGCACTGGCTTCCTGTGCACTTAAGATGCGACTTTAAGGTTTTACTACTTACGTATAAAATACTACACGGTCAAGCTCCTGCCTATCTTGCCGATTGTATTGTACCATATGTCCCGGCAAGAAATCTGCGTTCAAAGAACTCCGGCTTATTAGTGATTCCCAGAGCCCAAAAAAAGTCTGCGGGCTATAGAGCGTTTTCTATTCGGGCTCCAATACTATGGAATGCCCTCCCGGTAAAAGTTAGAGATGCTACCTCAGTAGAAGCATTTAAGTCTCATCTTAAAACTCATTTGTATACTCTAGCCTTTAAATAGACTCCCTTTTTAGACCAGTTGATCTGCCGTTTCTTTTCTTTTCTTTTCTACTCTGCTCCGGGGTGGACCGCTAGCCTGTCCATCGGATGGGGACATCTCTACGCTGCTGACCCGTCTCCGCTCGGGATGGTTCCCGCTGGCCCCACCATGGACTGGACTTTCGCTGATGTGTTGGACTTTCACAATATTATGTCAGACCCACTCGACACCGAGGATGTCGTTGTGGCTTGTACAGCCCTTTGAGACACTTGTGATTTAGGGCTATATAAATAAACATTGATTGATTGATTGATTGATTTTGAAAACAACCGATATTAAAGTGGTCTTCGTCTTTATTCCACATTCATCCATTTTCTACCGCTTGTCCCTTTCCACATAAATCAGAAGACAGCGGCAAAATGAAAGAACTCTGCGTGCTTTCTGACAAGACGAAGCTCCCCCGTTGCTAGTGGCGGCTAACTGGGATGAAGCTAGCTGACTCTCCTAACTTTCCAGTAATTAGACGTCTTTCTTTTGCGGGACATTGATCCCACCGTTGCCACCAATGTAACCGAGTGTTTATATATGTCGCCTATACTGTATAAAACTACTAAATAACAAACACGGAGGCTCCAGTTTTACAAGAGGACCACTTTATTTCGTTTGTTTTCAAAACGTTCACCACTTCCGGTCTTAGCGCCTTCAAAATAAGAGCTCAAGGCATATACTGTATAACTGTAGCTTATAACAGGAACTTAACATCACAAAGAGGCAAGTCCATAAAAATACGTTACATACCACCGCTGCCACCAATGTAATCGAGGGTTTATATATGTCGCCTATACTGTATAAAACTACAAAATAACAAACACAGAGGCTCCAGTTTTACACCAGGACCACTTTATTTCCTTTGTTTTCAAAACTCCGCTCCGCCACAACGAGCCACCACTTCCGCTCTTAGCGCCTTCAAAATAAGAGCTGAAAGCATATACAGGAACTTAACATCACAAAGAGGCAAGTCCATAACAATACGTTACACAAACACTTGTTTTACGTAAAACCGTATCAATTATGCCTATCACATACAAATATTTAATTTATTGCTATAGTTTAAATACATTTTCAAAACACTTTATTCTTACCTGTGTACAATTGCCGATGCACTTTCCTCGCCATTATGAGAAGTCTGGTTAGTAAAAATGGAGCAACATTAGACCCTTTACAAACTCCAAACAAGGTTATTTATTTGTTGACAAAAAGGGGAAAAACTCATTCATTTTACGATGAATAATTAGGTTGCTGCCCCAAAAAGCGACCAAACAAGTTGTGTTTCCCAGGAAACCAGTAACATAAGCACCGCCCCGCCCACTTCCTCATTCAGCGCTCATTGGCTGACGCGTTTTTCCCGGAAGTAGGCGCAAGATATAAACACGATATTCTCTCACCCCGCGACGTTTTTAGCGCTTCAAACCTCGTCTGACGAGTTTAGGAAGACCTGCCGGGCACCGAATACTTAGTTCCAGTACAACCATGTCGAGTCAAGTGTGTTTCGCCAAAGGTAAGACGAAAATCGTTTGTTAATGGGGAAAAAAAGCATGTAGCGTTTGTCAAACTGACCTTGGATCAGTAGCCTTAGTTTGATGAGAGTAAATAATACAACTACTAAAACAGCTTTACTGCCACATATTAGTGTAACAAACATATTCGTGTAACATACATATTCGTGTAACATACATATTCGTGTAACATACATTGTTGTGTAACATACATATTTGTGTGACATACACGTCATCGTGTCCATTGTTGACTGCTACATTCATTCATGCACAGACAAATGCTAATGTTGGTGTGACTCTGCATTTTTTTTGAAAAGCCACACAGAGTGCAGTCATATTTACTCTTATCTTAACAGCCTTGAGGAAAAAGGTGTGGCTAACTATTTCAGGGGCGGTCTTCCCGTCCGGTTGCGGGGAGTCTCCGGGGCCCCCCCCCCCCCCCCCCCCCCCCGGGCGGGGCGTCCCGCCTTTCTGCCCGTGCGGGGTGTGGTCTCTCGCTGGCTTGAGAGCTGGCTGTCCCCTGCTTCTCCCGTGCCTTGTCCATTTGTCTGCGGCCTGCTGCTGGCTCTTCCGGGCGGCTCTGGGGTTCCTGTTGCTGGCCGGCCTGGCTGCGTGGGGCCGGTGGTCCCTGGTTCCCTGGGCGCCACACCTGCTGTTTGTGGGTCGGGCTCTCTGGGTGGCTGGGGTCGTACTCTGGCTCCCACACACACTGGGAGTCAAATGTTTTGTACATACAAACACACATATACTCACATACATACCGTTATTCATACATACATTGGTACCTACGCTCCCACGTACATACACAAATACAGTACATACCTACATACTCAAAGTTCGTACATCCACATCTACATTCACTGTACAAACATACATATACACATACATGTACATATACATTCATTGTACAAACATACATATACACATACTGTACATTCACTGTACAAACATACGTATACACATACTGTACATATACATTCACTGTACAAACATACATATACACATACTGTACATATACATTCACTGTACAAATATACATACACACATACATGTACATTCACTGTACAAACATACGTATACACATACTGTACATATACATTCACGGTACAAACATACATATACACATACTGTACATATACATTCACTGTACAAATATACATACACACATACATGTACATTCACTGTACAAACATACATATACACATACTGTACATATACATTCACTGTACAAATATACATACATATACACATACATGTACATATACATTCACTGTACAAACATACATATACACATACATGTACATATACATTCACTGTACATATACACATACATGTACATTCACTGTACAAACATACATATACACATACATGTACATATACATTCACTGTACAAACATACATATACACATACTGTACATATACATTCACTGTACAAATATTAACATACTTTACATCTACATTCACTGTACAAACATACATATACACATACATGTACATTCACTGCACAAACATACATATACACATACTGTACATATACATTCACTGCACAAACATACATATACACATACATGTACATATACATTCACTGTACAAACATACATATACACATACTATACATATACATTCACTGCACAAACATACATATACACATACTGTACATATACATTCACTGTACAGACATACATATACACATACTGTACATATACATTCACTGCACAAACATACATATACACATACTATACATATACATTCACTGTACAAACACACATACACATACTGTACATATACATTCACTGTACAAGCACACACATACACATTCTGTACACATACAAGTACATATGCACACATACACTCATGCACATAATCAGGTTTCATCAAACATATATTAAAGTTGTTGCCCTAGGACAGTGGTTCTCAAACTTTTTTTGTCATCCCCCACTTTGGACAAGGGGGAGTTTTCAAGCCCCACCTGCCCCCATCGCCCCAACAGAACGCTAATGCCAAGCTTAACATTTTCAAATTTATTGAACATCAAGTAACATCAAGTTGTATACATTCAAACTCAATAACATAAAATAACATCAAGTTCAATAATAAATAAAATAACTGTGCAGCTGTGGTATAACTTGCATCAAGTTCAATAATAAATAAAATAACGTGCATCAAGTTCAATAATAAATAAAACAAAAGTGTTATAACTTGCATCAAGTTCAATAATAAATAAAATAACGTGCATCAAGTTCAATAATAAATAAAACAAAAGCGTTATAACTTGCATCAAGTTCAATAATAAATCAAATAAAAGTGTTATAACTTGCATCAAGTTCAATAATAAATCAAAAAAAGTTATAACTTGCATCAAGTTCAATAATAAATCAAAAAAAGTTATAACTTGCATCAAGTTCAATAATAAATCAAATAAAAGTGTTATAACTTGCATCAAGTTCAATAATAAATCAAATAACTTGCATCAAGTTCAATAATAAATCAAATACGTGTTATAACTTGCATCAAGTTCAATAATAAATCAAATAACTTGCATCAAGTTCAATAATAAATCAAATAAGTGTTATAACTTGCATCAAGTTCAATAATAAATCAAATAACTTGCATCAAGTTCAATAATAAATCAAATAACTTGCATCAAGTTCAATAATAAATAAAATAAAAGTGACACTTTGCAATTTTTGCAAAAAAAAAAAAGGAGGAGCTATGCATTTGGCAAGACAGAGCAAGTGAACATGAGTTTTACAGTACTCCAGCATTAGTGGCTGCATTGAGCCTGTTTTGCACTGCACAGCTTTTCAAATCGGGGTTGCAGGCTTAGCCCCGCCCCCATTAGTTACTGTTGCTATGTCTGTCAAACTTTCGCTCCTACCTAGAAATTTAAAGCCTACAGAAAAAATAAGTAATTTACATTTATTTATATAGCGGATATCACAGACAGAATCACAAAGTGATTTACAGTGTGTATAGAAAATGAAAGCATAGTAAAAAAAAAATCTAAGAATATAATAAAAAATAAAAAAATTAAAGTGAAATTTCCTTCTGTTCCTCACGCCCCACCTGTCATGTCTCTATTCCCCACCAGTGGGGCGCGCCCCACACTTTGAGAAACGCTGCCCTAGGGTAAACTGGGTATAACACATGGCACTCTGACAAAGCTTAACCTATTGTTACTATAACAATCTACAAGGTTAATGTAGGTTGCTTCTCTTTCTTCCCCTCCATTTTTCTGCATTATTTTGTATCTCAAGTTATCATGACGTATATGTATTGTTGCATTTGAACAACTGTATTGTTGATAATAGAGTTAATTATTGGTATTGTTCATTATCAATAGTGATATTTCGAAGGGAGTAAGCGGTAGAAAATGGATGGATGGATATTTCTATTGGTATTTGTATTGATCCATTTTTAGTGTAATAATGCTCATTGTCATTTCTGTATTATTTATTTCACTAACTGCTTATTTGCTATTACTTTTACCATCATATTTGCACTTTTCGTATTTGCTGATGTTGCTCTATTGTTGTTGTTGTTGTCTCTATGTTTTATCCCCCTCTTGTCCCCACAATTCCCCCCTCTGTCTTCCTTTTTTTTCTCTTTCTATCCCCTCCTGCTCCGGCCCGGCTGCACCAAATGATAATATAAATACATTTAATAAAGTCAAATAAGGCAACAAGAGAAGTATCCTACACTTCTCTTTTGTAAAGTCAATCTGAACAGCCGATATGGGCATCTACATCTACATCTACATCTACTATATGATTTGTCTGAGAAGCTGGACAGGACAAAAAAAAAAAAGGGTTGTACAGTATACCGGTACTAGTATAGTATCGCGGTACTAATGAACCAAAAATTGGTACTAAACTCTGTTTTGAAAAGTACCGGTTCGCCATATTTTTTTTATTTACAGGCATGACGGCGCGCCGTCACATCGGGACATTGCTGGTTTTACGAACTGAGGAGCACGTTCGGCAGCGCGCACACACAGAGTACTTACAAGCAGACACTGTGTGTAGACAGAAAAGGGAGAACGGACGCCTAAAAAGTAAAGATAAAGGTGAAGTTATAACACGGAAACGCAGCTAGCATGCATCCGCAGTCGGCAGTGTTTTAGCTACTTCTAAATCACTAATCCTGGCCTCCATGGCGACAAACAAAGTGAGTTTCTTACAAGTAGCATTATCACTGGAGGACGAGGAATAGCTAAACATGCTTTGCTACACACCGTAGGAGGATACAATAGCTCACCGCCGTCACAATGTAAAGAAACTCCATGGGTGGATCTACACCTGACATCCACTGTAATGATACCAAGTACAATAGCATATCTAGTCGATACTACTATGATTACATCGATATTTTTTTATCGTCACATCTGTTTTCTTTAAAAAAAAATATATATATATATATATATATTATATTCATAAAGTCAGTAAATATGTCTCTGGACACATGATGACTTTGAATCTGACCAAAGTATGATCCTACTAACGACTACGGATTGTCACTAGTTCGATTAAAAAATATATCTTTTTTTTTTTTTTTTCTGTCAAACACACCATCAGCAGCTTTTCTACATTTTCACAGATAAATGTCCGCCCTTAGGATATGATTTTAACATTCTCGGCTGGCTTTAGACGGACTTTGCTTCAGATTAGCACCAGCCTTGCCAAGTTGGCGACACGTTCGGTAATGTTTTTGATGATTTCTTTCTTAAATTCAATGAATAAGACCTGCGTCTTCTTCCGAGCGCTGTCCTTTCCACTCACGTTCTTCCTCACAATGGTTGGAAAACAAAACAATGTTGATCTCTAGCTGTAAGCGGGGTTCACTGTTTACATTTGCGAAGCCAACTAATGGCGGGCGTGCTTGTAAATAATAATAATAATGTATTTTAATTGTAAAAGCACATAAAATAAATAGTAAGATAAAAATAAAAACTAGAACAACCTAATAGCTAGAACTAGCACATCTAAAAAAAAAGTTTTTTTTAAAAAGAAGGGTTTTTAAGCCTTTTTTAAAAGCATCCACAGTCTGTGGTACCCTCAGGTGGTCAGGGAGAGTGTTCGGCGGAGCAGAAAGCCCGGTCTCCAGTTTTTGCTTGCAACCTAAAGCATAAAGACTCTGAAGTTGAGGTACCACTGTGTATTCTTCCAGGGAGCCCTGAGCCCGGCCCCGTTCCCAAGGGCCAAATCCGACTCTACAGCATGAGGTTCTGCCCCTTCGCCCAGAGGACCAGACTGGTGCTGAACGCCAAGGGCATCAAGTGAGGACGCCTCCTCCGCCGCACAATTCTCAACCAAACATAACACTCCATTTTTATTCTGCCCACCAGGCATGAGGTCATCAACATCCAGCTGAGGGACAAACCCGAATGGTTCCTGAAGAAGAACCCCTTGGGTCTGGTCCCGCTCCTGGAGACGGTGGCAGGGGAGCTGATCTACGAGTCTCCCATCACCTGTGAATACCTGGACGAGGAGTACCCTGACAGGAAGCTGCTTCCCTCCACGCCTTTTGGGAAAGCCCAGCAGAAGATGATGCTGGAGAACTTCTCCAAGGTATTTAGTCCAAGTGGTGCGGACTTCTTCCTGCTGCTACCCAGCATGCACCACACATCGGAACTAACTCGTCCAGTTAGGTCCTCAAACATGACGTTGAAACAACGTTTAATCAATGTCAGGTTGTGACGTTGATTTGGCGTTGCAATTTGGTCATTTCCCAACCAATATTCTACAACACAAATACTTGTTGTGTCCAAGTCAGTTTTAAAGGACATGTACGTGTAATCAAGGTTGTGTCCAAGTCAGTTTTAAAGGACATGTACGTATAATCAAGGTTGCGTCCAAGTCAGTTTTAAAAGACATGTACGTATAATCAAGTCAGTTTTAAAGGACATGTACGTATAATCAAGGTTGTTTCCAAGTCAGTTTTAAAGGACATGTACGTATAATCAAGGTTGCGTCCAAGTCAGTTTTAAAGGACGTGTACGTATAATCAAGGTTGTGTCCAAGCCAGTTTTAAAGGACATGTACGTATAACCAAGTCAGTTTTAAAGGACATGTACGTATAATCAAGGTTGTGTCCAAGCCAGTTTTAAAGGACATGTACGTATAATCAAGGTTGTGTCCAAGTCAGTTTTAAAGGACATGTACGTATAATCAAGTCAGTTTTAAAGGACATATACGTATAATCAAGGTTGTTTCAAAGTCAGTTTTAAAGGACATGTACGTATAATCAAGTCAGTTTTAAAGGACATGTACATATAATCAAGTCAGTTTTAAAGGACATGTACGTATAATCAAGGTTGTTTCCAAGTCAGTTTTAAAGGACATGTACGTATAATCAAGTCAGTTTTAAAGGACATGTACGTATAATCAAGTCAGTTTTAAAGGACATGTACGTATAATCAAGGTTGTGTCCAAGCCAGTTTTAAAGGACATGTACGTATAACCAAGTCAGTTTTAAAGGACATGTACGTATAATCAAGGTTGTGTCCAAGCCAGTTTTAAAGGACATGTACGTATAATCAAGGTTGTGTCCAAGCCAGTTTTAAAGGACATGTACGTATAATCAAGGTTGTGTCCAAGCCAGTTTTAAAGGACATGTACGTATAATCAAGGTTGTGTCCAAGCCAGTTTTAAAGGACATGTACGTATAATCAAGTCAGTTTTAAAGGACATGTACGTATAATCAAGGTTGTTTCCAAGTCAGTTTTAAAGGACATGTACGTATAATCAAGTCAGTTTTAAAGGACATGTACATATAATCAAGTCAGTTTTAAAGGACATGTACGTATAATCAAGGTTGTTTCCAAGTCAGTTTTAAAGGACATGTACGTATAATCAAGTCAGTTTTAAAGGACATGTACGTATAATCAAGTCAGTTTTAAAGGACATGTACGTATAATCAAGGTTGTGTCCAAGCCAGTTTTAAAGGACATGTACGTATAACCAAGTCAGTTTTAAAGGACATGTACGTATAATCAAGGTTGTGTCCAAGCCAGTTTTAAAGGACATGTACGTATAATCAAGGTTGTGTCCAAGCCAGTTTTAAAGGACATGTACGTATAATCAAGGTTGTGTCCAAGCCAGTTTTAAAGGACATGTACGTATAATCAAGGTTGTGTCCAAGTCAGTTTTAAAGGACATGTACGTATAATCAAGTCAGTTTTAAAGGACATGTACGTATAATCAAGGTTGTTTCCAAGTCAGTTTTAAAGGACATGTACGTATAATCAAGTCAGTTTTAAAGGACATGTACGTATAATCAAGGTTGTTTCCAAGTCAGTTTTAAAGGACATGTACGTATAATCAAGTCAGTTTTAAAGGACATGTACATATAATCAAGGTTGTGTCCAAGCCAGTTTTAAAGGACATGTACGTATAATCAAGGTTGTGTCCAAGCCAGTTTTAAAGGACATGTACGTGTAATCAAGTCAGTTTTAAAGGACATGTACATATAATCAAGGTTGTTTCCAAGCCAGTTTTAAAGGACATGTACGTATAATCAATTCAGTTTTAAAGGACATGTACGTATAATCAAGTCAGTTTTAAAGGACATGTACGTATAATCAAGGTTGTGTCCAAGCCAGTTTTAAAGGACATGTACGTATAATCAAGTCAGTTTTAAAGGACATGTACATATAATCAAGGTTGTGTCCAAGCCAGTTTTAAAGGACATGTACGTATAATCAAGGTTGTGTCCAAGCCAGTTTTAAAGGACATGTACGTATAATCAAGTCAGTTTTAAAGGACATGTACGTATAATCAAGTCAGTTTTAAAGGACATGTACGTATAATCAAGTCAGTTTTAAAGGACATGTACGTATAATCAAGGTTGTGTCCAAGTCAGTTTTAAAGGACATGTACATATAATCAAGTCAGTTTTAAAGGACATGTACGTATAATCAAGTCAGTTTTAAAGGACATGTACGTATAATCAAGTCAGTTTTAAAGGACATGTACGTATAATCAACTCTGCAACAGATCCTTCCATTGACCTACAAGATCCCCATGGGCAGACAAAAGGGTGAGGATGTTTCAGCACTGGTGGACGAGCTGAAGGAGAAGTTTGGCAAACTAAAGGAGGTATAGTAGGTGTGTAATGTCTCCACCGTCTCTACGGTGACTTGACAAGACTCCGTGTGGACAGGATCTGGTGAAGAAGAAGACCAAGTTCTTTGGTGGCGATGATGTCAGCATGATCGACTACCTGATGTGGCCGTGGTTCGAGAGGCTGGAGGTCTTCAAGTTGGCCGAGTGAGTGGTCGTGTCATGTCTAAATATAATAACATTGCACCGCTAATATAGGTAAATGTTAAATGGGTTACACTTTTCGCAACGGATGTGATGAAGTTGGTAGAAGGTGGGGATCGAACCAGGAACCCTCCGGTTGCTGTGAATGATCTATATCTGCTTGTACACATTTACCTTAGAAAAGAGAAGTGTTGGGTACTTTATTTGTATTTGACTTTATTAAATATTTGGGTGGGTAGCACGGTGGTACAGGGGTTAGTGCGTGCGCCTCACAATACAAAGGTCCTGGGTTCAATTCTGGGCTTGGGATCTTTCTGTGTGGAGTTTGCATGTTCTCCCCGTGACTGTGTGGGCTTCCTCCCACCTCCAAAGACATGCGCCTGGGGATAGGCCCCTCCCACCTCCAAAGACATGCACCCGGGGATAGGCCCCTCCCACCTCCAAAGACATGCACCCGGGGATAGGCCCCTCCCACCTCCAAAGACATGCACCTGGGGATAGGCCCCTCCCACTTCCAAAAACATGCACCCAGGGATAGGCCCCTCCCACCTCCAAAGACATGCGCCTGGGGATAGGCCCCTCCCACCTCCAAAGACATGCACCCGGGGATAGGCCCCTCCCACCTCCAAAGACATGCACCCGGGGATAGGCCCCTCCCACCTCCAAAGACATGCACCTGGGGATAGGCCCCTCCCACTTCCAAAAACATGCACCCAGGGATAGGCCCCTCCCACCTCCAAAGACATGCGCCTGGGGATAGGCCCCTCCCACCTCCAAAGACATGCACCCGGGGATAGGCCCCTCCCACCTCCAAAGACATGCACCTGGGGATAGGCCCCTCCCACCTCCAAAGACATGCGCCTGGTGATAGACCCCTCCCACCTCCAAAGACATGCACCCGGGGATAGGCCCCTCCCACCTCCAAAGACATGCACCCGGGGATAGGCCCCTCCCACCTCCAAAGACATGCACCTGGGGATAGGCCCCTCCCACCTCCAAAGACATGCACCCGGGGATAGGCCCCTCCCACCTCCAAAGACATGCACCCGGGGATAGGCCACTCCCACCTCCAAAGACATGCACCCGGGGATAGGCCCCTCCCACCTCCAAAGACATGCACCCGGGGATAGGCCACTCCCACCTCCAAAGACATGCACCCGGGGATAGGCCCCTCCCACCTCCAAAGACATGCACCCGGGGATAGGCCACTCCCACCTCCAAAGACATGCACCCGGGGATAGGCCCCTCCCACCTCCAAAGACATGCACCCAGAAAATGGATGGATGGATAAATGTTTGGGTAGAGTTTTATTAAACAAAACCAGTAAATATAGAAATGTGTACAAACTAGCAATTATGCGCTCAAATTGTTGCACAATTGTATTATTTTTTTTCATGTTTATTGGAGGTTTTGTTCATAATATCCACAAAGTTTAATGAGGAGGTTGGGTTAAGTTGAATTGTTGATTCACCATGACTAGGGTAGGTTGTTTGGATTGGGTCATATAAGTGCTCAGGACAATTAATGGTCGCCACACTTCTGTGACTTTCCAGCTGCTTAGACGGTGCGCCCGAGCTGCAGAAGTGGGTGGAGCGCATGTCAGAGGACCCTGTTGTCCAATCCTGCAGGCACAGCGTGGACACCTATGAGGCCTACTACAAGACCTACCTGGAAGGAAAACCCAACTTCGACTATGGCCTGTAGTCTTTTACCAACCTACTTCAACCCTCCACTTTTCTTTGTTAAACTTGTTACTGCTGCTTACTTCTCTGGGTGTGCACAATGAGCAAGAGTGGAAATAAATGGTGCATTCATGTCCATTAAACAAAAACAATGTTGGTGTTCAACAATTTTACTGATATAGCATCCAAATGTAATATTTATACAATAATAGCTGCCTTTTAAAAGGAGGTACTTTGTTTGCTAACCTGGTTTTCTTTGAGTACAGAAGTAGCATCTTGCACACAATGACATCATCTTGCACACAATGACATCCTCTTGCACACAATGACATCATCTTGCACACAATGACATCATCTTGCACACAATGACATCCTCTTGCACACAATGACATCCTCTTGCACACAATGACATCCTCTTGCACACAATGACATCCTCTTGCACACAATGACATCCTCTTGCACACAATGACATCATCTTGCACACAATGACATCATCTTGCACACAATGACATCCTCTTGCACACAATGACATCCTCTTGCACACAATGACATCCTCTTGCACACAATGACATCATATTGCACACAATGACATCATATTGCACACAATGACATCCTCTTGCACACAATGACATCCTCTTGCACACAATGACATCCTCTTGCACACAATGACATCATATTGCACACAATGACATCCTCTTGCACACAATGACATCATCTTGCACACAATGACATCATCTTGCACACAATGACATCCTCTTGCACACAATGACATCCTCTTGCACACAATGACATCCTCTTGCACACAATGACATCATATTACACACAATGACATCATATTGCACACAATGACATCCTCTTGCACACAATGACATCCTCTTGCACACAATGACATCATCTTGCACACAATGACATCCTCTTGCACACAATGACATCCTCTTGCACACAATGACATCCTCTTGCACACAATGACATCATATTGCACACAATGACATCCTCTTGCACACAATGACATCATCTTGCACACAATGACATCCTCTTGCACACAATGACATCCTCTTGCACACAATGACATCCTCTTGCACACAATGACATCATATTGCACACAATGACATCATATTGCACACAATGACATCCTCTTGCACACAATGACATCCTCTTGCACACAATGACATCATATTGCACACAATGACATCCTCTTGCACACAATGACATTGTGCACACAATGACATCATATTGCACATAATGACATCATATTGCACACAATGACATCCTCTTGCACACAATGACATCCTCTTGCACACAATGACATCATCTTGCACACTGACATCATATTGCACACAATGACATCATATTGCACACAATGTCATCCTCTTGCACACAATGACATCATCTTGCACACAATGACATCCTCTTGCACACAATGACATATTGCACACAATGACATCCTCTTGCACACAATGACATCATCTTGCACACAATGACAGCATATTGCACACAATGACATCCCCTTGCACACAATGACATCATATTGCACACAATGACATCCTCTTGCACACAATGACATCATCTTGCACACAATGACATCCTCTTGCACACAATGACATCATCTTGCACACAGCACACAATGACATCATCTTGCACACAATGACATCCTCTTGCACACAATGACATCATCTTGCACACAATGACAGCAGTTGACTGCAAAAGGCTATTTCATTAAAGTTCCTCACATCATCAGGCATGTGATTTTTCCGTCCATAGTCGCAAATCCGTCTTTTTCAGTCAAGGCGGGTGGCCAAATACTTTTAACAATATAGTGTATGTAAAACCATTTTGGAATTCAACAGTGAGGTGCACTTCCTCCTTTAGACAGCGGGGGGCAGCATTGCCCAACAAGGAGTTCATTTCCGGTCTAGTTGAAGCTACTTGGGTGACGATTACAAACTTTCTCATCTGCCCGATTCTCTTGTCAAACAAAGTATCGTCGCTACGTATCGTCAAGTAGCGTGTTCTTCAGTTAAAAATCTTGTGATTTTTGCAGCACATTCTTAAAAAAAACACGTGAGTGTGGTTCTAATAGATGATCCTATACTTTCTTTCTTTTTTTTGTGACTGATAAAACAAATAAGACCAAATTCAAATGTCCACTGTACAGGACAATGGTTCTGTGGAGTATACAAAATAGTTTAATAGTGAAGGTCCTCAGCTTTCTGGAAATGTGGCCCCAAAAACAAAATAGTCCCGGCGAGGGTTGTCCCCATACCGGCGTTGTACCGAAATCTGTTACCCATCGGAATTTGTAACTCCAGGGGGCGATGTTCCCATGGCGTTTGTTTGATGGTTAAACGACAAGCCCAAAGAGGAGGAGAAGAAGAACGCTTGCGTAAATGGCGTAAACTATCCTTAATGCTGAAACGTCAGTTGTCAGATTTTCATCATCAATAAATTACACATATTCTGGAAATCAATGACTTACTTTCATTATAGTATGAGTCCATTGTATCAGCTGTTGTGTAATTTATTAATGCTGAAATTCTGACAACTGACGTTTCAGCATTAAGGATAGTTTACGCCATTTACGCAAGCGTTCTTCTTCTCCTCCTCCTTGGGCTTGCCGTTTAACCATCAAACAAACGCCATGGGAACATCGCCCCCTGGAGTTACAAATGTCTAGGGGTAACAGATTTCGGTACAACACCGGTACCAAAATGTGTTTTGATACTTTTCTAAATAAAGGGGACCATACATTTTTTTTATTTGAACAAAAAATGTTAGTGTACATGAAACATATGTTTATTATTGTCATTTAGTCCTTAAATAAAATAGACAACTTGTCTTTTAGTAGTAAGTAAACAAACTAAGACTCCTAATTAGTCTGCAGTAACATATTGTGTCATTTATACACCTATTATTTTGTACACATTATGAGGGACAAACTGTAAAAACGGATTGTTAATCCACTTGTTCATTTACTGTTAATATCTGCTTATTTTCTGCTTTAACATGTTCTATCTACACTTCTGTTCAAATGTAATAATCACTTCTTCTCTTCTTTGATACTTGACATTAGTTTTGGATGATACCACACATTTAGGTATGGATCCGATACCAAGTAGTTACAGGATCATACATTGGTCATATTCAAAGTCCTCCTGTGAGTTTATAAACATAATATTCATTTTTTTCAAAAGGAAAAAAGATTTTGTGACTATAAAAAAATAACGATGTTATCATAGTAGTATCGACTAAATAGGCTCCTGTACTTGGTATCATTACAGTGGATGTCAGGTGTAGATCCACCCATGGCATTTGTTTACATTGTGACGCCGGGGAGCTATTGTATCCTCCTACGGTGTGTAGTGAAGCATGTTTAGCTATTCCTCGCCCTCCGGTGATAATGCTACTTGTAAGAAACTTACTTTGTCACCATGGAGGCCAGGATTAGTGATTTAGAAGTAGTAGCTAAAACACTGTTAGCTGCTAACTAGCTAGCCATGCCTAAAGCACCTCTTCCTGAGGGTGTTTCAGTGTTATAACTTCATTTTTATCTTGACTTTTTACTCCAAAAATGCGTCCATTCTCACTTTCCTGTCTACACACTGTGTCTGCTTGTAAGTACTCTGTGTGTGCGCGCTGCTGAACCTGCTCCTAAAACCAGCAATGTCCCGGAACCGGCAGTATAGAATATGATTCATTAGTATAGTGGCACTATACTAGTAGTGGTATACTGTACAAGACTAGTCTTAGCATACAATCATGTACATTGAGTCGGGTTTTAGTGTCTTTAATGTACAAAATGTAGCAAAGTTCTTTCATTTTTGGGCGTGTGGCCCTCTGTGGAAAAAGTTTGGACACCCCTGTCAGAGAGGTGTGTGTCAAGTGCAGTAATAAGAGTGCGTAACAGACACACACAAGTGCAGTAATAAGAGTGTGTAACAGACACACACAGCATGCAGAAGAGTTGCACAATTTGTCCACAAAGTTGTGTAACAAAGAGACAAACTCTCTCATTGTCGATATGAGATTACATTCTTGTTTGGTCCACTACAAATATAACAAGTGCACTACAATACTTCTAGTAATGATATATATTATATATATATATATATTAGGGGTGTAACGGTACACAAACATTTCGGTACATACCTCGGTTTAGAGGTCACGGTTCGGTTAATTTTCGGTACAGTAAGAAAACAACAAAATAAACATTTTTTTGGTTATTTATTTACTAAATTTGTAAACAATGGCTTTATCCTTTTAACATTGGGTACATTATAATAATTCTGCCCGCGTTAATCGACATTAAACTGCCTCAAGTTGTTGCTCAGATCAAATAAAATGACAAAACTTTTCTTCTACATATAAAAAGTGCAACATTAAACAGTTTCAAGTAGAGATGTCCGATAACATCGGCCGATAAATGCTTTAAAATGTAATATCGGAAATTATCGGTATCGTTTTTTGTTTTTTATTAAATCCACATAAAAAACACAAGATACACTTACAATTAGTGCACCAACTCAAAAAAACTCCCTCCCCCATTTACACTCATTCACACAAAAGGGTTGTTTCTTTCTGTTATTAATATTCTGCTTCCTACATTATATATCAATATATATCAATACAGTCTGCAAGGGATACAGTCCGTAAGCATTATATATCAATACAGTCTGCAAGGGATACAGTCCGTAGGCATTATATATCAATATATATCAATACAGTCTGCAAGGGATACAGTCCGTAAGCATTATATATCAATATATATCAATACAGTCTGCAAGGGATACAGTCCGTAGGCATTATATATCAATATATATCAATACAGTCTGCAAGGGATACAGTCCGTAGGCATTATATATCAATATATATCAATACAGTCTGCAAGGGATAAAGTCCGTAAGCATTATATATCAATATATATCAATACAGTCTGCAAGGGATACAGTCCGTAGGCATTATATATCAATATATATCAATACAGTCTGCAAGGGATACAGTCCGTAAGCATTATATATCAATATATATCAATACAGTCGGCAAGGGATACAGTCCGTAGGCACTATATATCAATATATATCAATACAGTCTGCAAGGGATACAGTCCGTAAGCATTATATATCAATACAGTCTGCAAGGGATACAGTCCGTAAGCATTATATATCAATATCTATCAATACAGTCTGCAAGGGATACAGTCCGTAAGCATTATATATCAATACAGTCTGGAAGGGATACAGTCCGTAGGCATTATATATCAATATATATCAATACAGTCTGCAAGGGATACAGTCCGTAAGCATTATATATCAATACAGTCTGCAAGGGATACAGTCCGTAAGCATTATATATCAATATATATCAATACAGTCTGCAAGGGATACAGTCCGTAAGCATTATATATCAATACAGTCTGCAAGGGATACAGTCCGTAGGCATTATATATCAATACAGTCTGCAAGGGATACAGTCCGTAAGCATTATATATCAATATATATCAATACAGTCTGCAAGGAATACAGTCCGTAAGCACACATGATTGTGCGTGCTGCTGCTCCACTAATAGTACTAACCTTTAACACTTCATTTTACTCATTTTCATTCATTACTAGTTTCTATGTAACTGTTTTTATGTTGTTTTACTTTCTTTTTTATTCAAGAAAATGTTTTTAATTGATCTTATTTTATTTTATTATTATTTTTTAAAAAGGACCTTATCTTCACCATACCTGGTTGTCCACATTAGACATAATAATGTGTTAATTCCACGACTGTATATATCGTATCGGTTGATATCGGTATCAGTAAATAAAAGTTGGACAATATTGGAATATCGGATATCGGCTAGGGCTGCAACAACTAATCGATTATAAAAATAGTTGCCGATTAGTTTAGTCATCGATTCGTTGGATCTATGCTATGCGCATGCGCAGAGGCTATTTAAAAAAATAAATAAAATTAAATTAAATTTTTTTTATTTTTAAATTAACCTTTATTTATAAACTGCAACATGTACAAACAGCTGAGAAACAATAATCAAAATAAGTATGGTGCCAGTATGCTGTTTTTTTCAATAAAATACTGGAAAGGATAGAAATGTAGTTTGTCTCTTATCCGATTATTAATCGAAGTAATAATCGACAGATTACTCGATTATCAAATTAATCGTTAGTGCCAAGCATGCGCTAATTATTTTGCGAAACGAGTTTGACCCGGCTGTAATTCTAGGCAGGCGAATACTATATTCCCGGCGGCAATTCAAGGAAATACGGTAATGTCCTTTTTTGCTGCTTCAACACAGCTCAATCAACACAGAAAAAGGTCAAGTGAAATAACAGACAGACAGGGCTTTGCTGTCCGTAACACACACACACACAGCAAAATGAGCTAACGTTACGCTAAAAGCGAATTAGCCTTCACCTCAAGCTAGGACTGCGAGCTTGAGGTGCCGTTTATGTTTCTAGAAGGTCAACGGGCTCATAGTGATGTTACTAGTAGTTGACTGGGAGGTGTTTATTATCATTTGGGGAGAGTCCGGGGCCTGATGATTACCTGCTAAACACTAAGCACTGACTACATGTGCTCTGAATACGCACTGCTGATTGGCTGTTACCGCTCTGTTTGTAACCAATCAGATGGTTGTATGGGTGGGACAATGCTGGGTGTTGTGTAGAGGACTGACAGAGACAGGCAGAAGAAAGCGGAGCATCTTGTTAAGACTTCAGCTTAGGCGGCTACTTAATATGTCCGTGTGGAAACTCTTTCGGTACACCTCCGAACCGAACCCCCCGTATCGAAGCGGTTCAATACAAATACACGTACCGTTACACCCCTAATAAATACTTCTAGTAATGATATGTATTATATATAAATACAATACTTCTAGTAATGAAAGCTTCCATTAGACAAGAGCGGCGTGTACTCTTGTAACAACATGGCCGCATTCCTCATCATCTCCTGGAGGTGGCGCACCGTGTTGGCGTACTGGTCCCTCCTCAGCACCAAACTCCGGAACAGGTTGACGGGCTCCGCTCTGCGGATGGTCTCCGGCAGCCGCAGCTCTCCCGGGACTCTGCGGTTCCCGATCAGGACGTGATGGAGTCTCTTCTCCCGGAGGCTCCTGTGCATGAAGCCCAGCACGTCCCTCAGTCTGCACTCCGTCCTGTCGGCGGCCCAGGCGGGCGCCGGGTGGAGCAGCAGCAGGTGCAGCACCACCGTCTTCCAGTGGTAGTCCAGCAGAGCGTTCCCGCCCGTCAGCGCCGTCTGCTTCCTGTGCAGGAAGGTGACCACCTGCAGGCAGTGCAGGTGGCAGGAGGGCTGTGGGAGTGGCCTGGCCAGGTGTTTGAGGAGGTTCCTCTCGTAGACGGCCAGCGAGAGAGGCCAGAACGGGTCTGGAGGTCCGCCGCAGTCCGACGGGAAGTGCGAGACCAAGTAGGCGTCGGTGTCCGCCAGCTGGACCGCGGGGATGATGTTCACCATCATGGCTTTCCCGGAAGGGAATCGGATCTTCAAGGCGCCCGCCGTGTCCAGGCTGCGGAAGGTGACCTCAAAGTCGTACTTGTGGGAGATGCGCCCCCATGCTTTGGTGAGGGACACCTGGAACCACGTCATGACTCCACCTTTGGCCAGGAGAGAGCGTCCTCTGGGGTCCACGTAGGCGTGCAGCTGGTTGCCGTGCAGCAGACACAGCATGTCCTCGCCCATGTTGGCGGAACCACACAGGCACCCGCCCTCGGGGTCCCCGGGCCGGCTCACCCGGATGGTGCCGCACCCCCGCCGGTCGGGCGGCACGTCGCTGGACGGCTCGCACCACAAGCTGACCCGGAAGGCCAGCGGGTCGGGGGGCGAGAAGGGCACGATGAAGTCGCACGCCGGGGGCTTCCACATCTGCCAGGACTCGAACATGCTCCCCATCCCGACAAAGTCCTCCACTTCCATGTCCGCCTCCCGGTCACAGACGCTCCTCAGAGACTCCAGGAGGTCGTCCACGAAACCCTCCGCAAACTCCCTGGCCCTCCCGGTGTCGTGGGCGTGGCCGTACGTGCATTTGTCACAGAAGTTGGCGAGGACGTCTTTATCCAGCACCATGGAGGTGGCGTCCACGCAGCCACTCTCAGGCAGCTCGTCGTCCACACCCCCGCCGTACGAGTCGGCCGTGTCCGCCCTGCACATCTCGATGGCGAGGAAGACGGCGAAGGACACGGCGCTCCATACGTACCAGCTGTACGCCTCGTCGCAGGCGCCTTCCTCCGGCTGCGAGAGAGCCACCTCCATCTTGGCCCGTTCCCTCGCCAGCCTCTCCTCGTGCTGCCGCATGCGCGCCATCAGCTCCGCGTCCTGCTCCACCGCGGAGGTGGCGTTCTCTTGGGGAAACAGCAAGGGGTGGTTCAAGATGGCGGCGGCGACCACCACGCACACACGTGCGATGGCCCCCTGCATCTTTGGCCGCCGTGTCTACCAGTGGCGCTTTGGCAGGTCACTTCCTGTAACATACCACAACGAAAAGGTGACAGAGTCAATACGTGAAGCAAAGTGTTTGAGAAAAGTTATGTACAAAAGCAGTGAAGTTGTCACGTTGTGTAAATGGTAAATAAAAAGAGAAAACAACAAATCCTTTTCAACTTATATTCAATTGAATAGACTGCAAAGACAAGATATTTCATGTTCACACTGAGAAACTTTGGTATTTTTGGCAAATAATCATGAACTTAGAATGTAATGGCAGCAACACATGTCAAAAAAGGCATTTTTACCAGTGTGTTACATGGCCTTTCCTTTTAACAACACTCAGTAAAGGTTTGGGAACTGAGGAGACACATTTTTGAAGTGGAATTCTTTCCCATTCTTGCTTGATGTACAGCTTAAGTTGTTCAACAGTCTCCCTTCTCATATTTTAGCCTTCAATGTCTGGACTACAGGCAGGCCAGTCTAGTACCCACACTCTTTTACTATGAAGCCACGCTGTTGTAACACCTGGCTTGGCATCGTCCTGCTGAAATAAGCAGGGGCGTCCATGGTAACGTTGCTTGGATGGCAACATATGTTGCTCCAAAAGCTGTATGTACCTTTCAGCATTAATGGTGCCTTCACAGATGTGTAAGTTACCCATGTCTTGGCCACTAATACACCCCCATACCATCACACATGCTGCCTTTTACACTTTCACCCTAGAACAATCCGGATGGTTCTTTTCCTCTTTGGTCCACAGTTTCCAAAAACAATTTGAAATGTGGACTCGTCAGACCAACCGAACACTTTTCCACTTTGCATCAGTCCATCTTAGATGAGCTCGGGCCCAGCGAAGCCAACAGCGTTTCTGGGTGTTGTTGATAAATGGCTTTGGCTTAGCATAGTAGAGTTTTAACTTGCACTTACAGATGTAGCGACCAGTGGCCTAGTGGTTAGAGTGTCCGCCCTGAGATGGGTAGGTTGTGAGTTCAAACCCCGGCCGAGTCATACCAAAGACTATAAAAATGGGACCGATTACCTCCCTGCTTGGCACTCAGCATTAAGGGTTGGAATTGGGGGTTAAATCACCAAAATGATTCCCGGGCGCGGCCACCGCTGCTGCTCACTGCTCCCCTCCCCTCCCCTCCCAGGGGGTGATCAAGGGTGATGGGTCAAATGCAGAGAATAATTTCGCCACACCTAGTGTGTGTGTGACAATCATTGGCACTTTAACTTTAAATTAACTGTAGTTACTGACAGTGGTTTTCTGAAGTGTACCTGAGCCCATGTGGTGATATCCTTTACATACTGATGTGGCTTTTTGATGCAGTACCACCTGAGGGATCCAAGGTGTGTAATATCATGGCTTACGTGCAGTGATTTCTCCAGATTCTCTGAACCTTTTGATGATATTACGGAGCGTAGATGGTGAAATCCCTAAATTCCTTGTTGAGAAATGTTGTTCTTCAACAATTTGCTCAGGCATTTGTTGACAAAGTGGTGACTCTCGCCTAGGGATGATGTTTGATAAGGAATTATCGAGTTCGAGGCTATTATCGAATCCTCTTATCGAACCGATTCCTTATGGATTCTCTTATCGAGTCCAGATAGGTTGTTGTATATGGAAAAAAACACACAATATTTGCTTTAACAAAAGCTCACTTTTATTATATAATAAAAAAATAAAATCTAATAAATAAATAAATATTGACTGTTACCCACCTAAAAAAATAAAATAAAATAAATAAATATTGACTGTTGTTACCCAAAGTATATTAAGTGGGATTTTTCAGAGAAACAAATATATACAGTAACACAAAAACAAGCTGTCTCTGTGATCACTATAGGTGTATAAATAATAATATAGTGTTAAATAAAATCAGTCCCTTGGGCACAAAACTGAAAATAATACAGCTCTCCAAAAAGTGCACTTCTGCTGCTATTTGACATAACGGTTTGTTATGATGCTTTGACATTTTTGCACTTTATTTCTTTATTGAAAGAAAATTCTATGAAGAGAAAAGTTCTTTGCAAATGTGGTTACAATGCTGAAAAATGAAAAGTTAAAGCTAAAAAAAGAAATACACTTTGAGTTAACATTATTTCTTTATGGGGGGGAATGTTATGAGCTAGAGCAGAGGTCACCAACGCGGTGCCCGCGGGCACCAGGTAGCCCGTAAGGACCAGATGAGTAGCCCGCTGGCCTGTTCTAAAAATAGCTCAAAGAGCAGCACTTACCAGTGAGCTGCCTCTATTTTTTAAATTGTAATTATTTACTAGCAAGCTGGTCTCGCTTTGCTCGACATATTTAATTCTAAGAGAGACAAAACTCAAATAGAATTTGAAAATCCAAGAAAATATTTTAAAGACTTGGTCTTCACTTGTTTAAATAAATTCATTAATTTTTTTACTTTGCTTCTTATAACTTTCAGAAAGACAATTTTAGAGAAAAAATACAACCTTAAAAATGATTTTAGGATTTTTAAACGCATATACCTTTTTACCTTTTAAATTCCTTCCTCTTCTTTCCTGACAATTTAAATCAATGTTCAAGTAAATTAATTGTTTTTATTTTAAAGAATAATAAATAAATTTTAATTTAATTCTTCATTTTAGCTTCTGTTTTTTCGACGAAGAATATTTGTGAAATATTTCTTCAAACTTATTATGATTAAAAATTTTTTTAAAAACTCTGGCAATTCTAGAAAATCTGTAGAATCAAATTTAAATCTTATTTCAAAGTCTTTTGAATTTCTTTAAAAAAAATTGTTCTGGAAAATCTAGAAGAAATAATGATTTGTCTTTGTTAGAAATATAGCTTGGTCCAATTTGTTATATATTCTAACAAAGTGTAGATTGGATTTTAACCTATTTAAAACATGTCATCAAAATTGTAAAATTAATATTAATCAGGAAAAATTACTGATGATGTTCCATAAATTCTTTTTTTAATTTTTTCAAAAAGATTCGAATTAGCTAGTTTTTCTCTTCTTTTTTTCGGTTGAATTTTGAATTTTAAAGAGTCGAAATTGAAGATAAACTATGTTTCAAAATTTAATTGTCATTTTTTTCGTGTTTTCTCCTCTTTTAAACCGTTCAATTAAGTGTAAATATCATTAATTATTAATAATAACATAGAGTTAAAGATAAATTGAGCAAATTGGCTATTTCTGGCAATTTATTTAAGTGTGTATCAAACTGGTAGCCCTTCGCATTAATCACTACCCAAGAAGTAGCTCTTGGTTTCAAAAAGGTTGGTGACCCCTGAGCTAGAGAATATAACAACTACACTACCCAGCATGCAACGGGAGTGACGAGCATGCGCGGTAGCCCCGAAAAGTGTTGCATGTTGCCACGCTGTGAAAGTAAACGTCAAGAACTCAGCCAACACGCCTCGTCTGCATTATTTATAATTAGACAGACAACACATCTCAGTGTGATTTTGTAACGTTTACAAGGAAAGAAAAACAAAAGTTAAAAAAGGGAGATATGTTGTATATATATGTATGTGCTGCGGTTGTTTTAAGAACGTTGCGACAGCTGCCGTAAAGGAGGTGCGTTGCTAGCCTGGTTGCTATGTTTCCGGTTGGTCGTAAAAGTGTTGGTCATGTGTTTTACCCTGCTAAAATCTCTCAGTAAAGTTATTCGATGGATTATAGCTTTTGTTTTGAACTTTATTACACCTTGGAGCGCTTTTTCCCGTCCATTGTTTTCCTGCTTTCGCTATCTGCGCCTAATGACTGAGCTACGTGACGCCATTTCTTGTGATGTCACACGGAGCATTTCTGGTCGGGACGGGATTCGAATAAAGAATCAACTCTTTTCCTTTACTATAGTGGTCTCGATAACGGGTACCGGTTCTCAAAAAGGGATTCGAGTCCGAGGACTCGGTTCTTTTCTTATCAAACAACCGGGGAAACCGGTTTCGAGTATCATCCCTACTCTCGCCCCGTCCTTTTTTGTGAACGACTGAGCATTTCATGGAAGCTGCTTTTATACCCAATCATGGCACCCACCTGTTCCCAATTAGCCTGTTCACCTGTGGGATGTTCCAAATAAGTCTTTGACGAGCATTCCTCAACTTTCTCAGTCTTTTTTGCCACTTGTGCCAGCTTTTTTGAAACACGTTGCAGGCATCAAATTCCAAATGAGCTAGAAATACCAACGTTTTCCAGTGTGAACATGAAATATCTTGTCTTTGCAGTCTATTCAATTGAATATAAGATGGAAAGGATTTGTTGTATTCTCTTTTTATTGACCATTTACACAACGTGACAACTTCACTGCTTTTGGGGTTGTTGTATTTCTTACTTTTGCACCTTCATTTCAAGAGGTTTTTGTTTAAAGACCTATCTTAATAGTACAATACATTTTAACTTAAATATCTTATGTTGTGGGCTTTTCTCAGTATTTTTTTTAGGTGAGAGAGAGAAAACAATAATGAATCAATGGTGTGACAGCACAGAGGAGGAAGGAAGACTGAACATTATGTTTCATTTGAATAACCCCATGGCTTGTCTGCAACATTTACTAAAAGGTTCTTCAGAATGTCCACGTGAGTAGGAATACATAAAGGACAGTGAGAGTATCTGATGACGTCCAGGAAGGAGAATGGTACACATTGTAAGAGGAAGTTACATAACTTCCTGTCACAGCCTAACTGTGCTTCAGTATACTCTGGTGAGGACATCCTGCCATGATGGATTTATAACACAGACACCACACCCATAAATGTATACATTTATCACTAATTCACCATATATAGTAGTTCATTTTATTATGAAAAAGTGGTTATACAGTAGATGGTAGTCAATCATTGCTGAAACACGGAGAAGGGGTACATTTGGATGAGCTCTGCTTCTTCCTACTCCTTTTCAAACTTGTTGAACTGTGAGAATGATGTCCCTTATTCTAATTGTTCATGTCCCTGTGCTTATTCTGACATGTACAGTACAGGCCAACAGTTTGGACTCACCTTCTCATATTTCCATTACTAATATATATATATATATATATTAGGGCTGCAACTAACGATTAATTTGATAATCGATTAATCTGTCAATTATTACTTCGATTAATCGATTAATAATCGGATAAAAGAGACCGACTACATTTCTATCCTTTCCAGTATTTTATTGGAAAAAAAACAGCATACTGGCACCATACTTATTTTGATTATTGTTTCTCAGCTGTTTGTACATGTTGCAGTTTATAAATAAAGTTTTATTTATTTATTTATTTTTGAAAGTTTTTTTTATTTTTTTTTAAAAGCTTCTGCGCATGCGCATAGCATAGATCCAACGAATCGATGACTAAATTAATCGGCAACTAATTTTATAATCGATGTTAATCGATTAGTTGTTGCAGCCCTAATATATATATGTATATATATATATATATATATATATATATATATATAAAACAAAAAAATTACCAAAAAAAAAGGAAAAAAAAAAAAAAGCCTCTGCGCATGCGCATAGCATAGATCCAACGAATTGATGACTAAATTAATCGGCAACTAATTCTATAATCGATTTTAATCGATTAGTTGTTGCAGCCCTAATATATATATATATAGCCCTAATATATATATATATATATATATATATATATATATATATATATATATATATATATATATATATATATATATATATATATATATATATATATATATATATATATATATATATATATATATATATATATATATATATTAGGGCTGCAACAACTAATCGATTAAATCGATTATCAAAAAAGTTGGCGATTAATTTATTCATCGATTCGTTGGAACTATGCTATGCGCATGCGCGGAGGCTTTTTTTTTTCTCTCCCTTTTTTTTGGTAATTTTTTTGTCGTTTTTTTTGTTTTATATATATATATATATATATATATATATATATATATATATATATATATATATATATATATATTTTTTTTTTTTTTGCCTGTACTGTACATTCACTCAAATATCCAAAATACATCTGTACAGTTATTCAACTACAATATTTGGGTGTTGAAATTGTGTTTTTGTTTGGTTTGTCTATGCATGGTGCGCAATATGTATTGTTTATTGCTCAGTTTTTGTTGTTTTACTTTTGTAGCTGTACGTAGGAATGGCGCCGCTGAAGTGTTTTAATGACTTGTATGTCCTCTGTGTTCTTTGATGTTTCCCTATGGTTTTAATGTGTTTTAGTTTTATTTCTTGTGGACATTTCTCCATTGTGGGATGAATAAAGTTCACTATGGTTTTAATGTGTTTTTATTTTACTTCTTCTGGACGTTTCTCCATTGTGGGATAAATAAAGTTCCCTATGGGTTTAATTATGTTTCTTGTGGACATTTCTCCATTGTGGGATAAATAAAGTTCCCTATGATTTTAATGTGTTTTTATTTTAATTCTTCTGGACGTTTCTCCATTGTGGGATAAATAAAGTTCCCTATGGTTTTAATTTTATTTCTTGTGGACATTTCTCCATTGTGGGATAAATAAAGTTCCCTATGATCTTAATGTGTTTTTATTTTACTTCTTCTGGACGTTTCTCCATTGTGGGATAAATAAAGTTCCCTATGGTTTTAATTTTATTTCTTGTGAACGTTTCTCCATTGTGGGATAAAGTTCCCTATGGTTTTAATGTGTTTTTATTTTACTTCTTGTGGACATTTCTCCATTGTGGGATAAATAAAGTTCCCTATGGTTTTAATTTTATTTCTTGTGGACATTTCTCCATTGTGGGATAAATAAAGTTCCCTACGGTTTTAATTGTATTTCTTGTGGACGTTTCTCCATTGTGGGATAAATAAAGTTCCCTATGGTTTTAATGTGTTTTAATTTTATTTCTTGTGGACGTTTCTCCATTGTGGGATAAATAAAGTTCCCTATGGTTTTAATTTTATTTCTTGTGGAAGTGTCTCCGTTGTGGGATAAATAAAGTTCCCTATGGTTTTAATTGTATTTCTTGTGGACATTTCTCCATTGTGGGATAAATTAAGTTCCGTATGGTTTTAATGTACATTAAAACCATACGGAACTTAATTTATTAATAAAATTAAAACCATAGGGAACTTTATTTATAAATTTACAAATTTTATAAATTAAGTTCTGTATGGTTTTTATGTACATTAAAACCATACAGAACTTAATTTATCCCACAATGGAGAAATGTCCACAAGAAATAAAATTAAAACCATAGGGAACTTTATTTATCCCACAATGGAGAAACATCCACAAGAAATAAAATTAAAACACTGTTTTAATTTTATTTCTTGTGGATGTTTCTCCATTGTGGGATAAATAAAGTCTATCCATCCATCCCTTTGGATGTTTTTTCCAAGTCATTTTGACTCATGGTAAAACTATGTATAAGAATACAATTCGAACTATGCTGACATTTTGGACGTGTAAACGCTTGGCAACTTGTGGTCTAGGTTGTTTCCATTCTAAATATTTAGGTACAATCATCCGACCGCAAGTAGGAAAAGGAAAAAAGGACTAAAACGAAAAATACTCTCATAACACAAAATGACGTTGCCAAGCGACTCTACTCCTCAGTTGTCATGGCAACAAAATACGTGACCGTGTCTATACTACCCCGTTGTTGTGTTATTCCAGACACGCGTGAGTCACGTTGCACTGTCTGCCATTGCTCCGACAACAAAACCATTTTGTGGTGACTTCCATTGTCGTGTGGACTTTCTTTTTAAGGAGGCTATTTTGTTTTTTAAGTGCCAAAAAGTGTCGTAAAGTGTCGCGTCGCCCCTGGCAACGAGACCGCATGTTCCGTTAGCAGCTCGCGTGTCGTCGACGTTTAGTTGATTATTTCTTCGGTCAGTGGTCAACAAAATAAACAAAAAGTTTGACATAAACAAACAGTTTTACATTCACAAATTGAAAATGTTGCAGACCAAAAGGGTTTAAGCTGAAGTTGACCACGTTATTCGACGTTGGTCGGAAAAGTTCAAAGGAACCAATATTGTGTGTTAATTTAGACTTTAAACTTACCTTTAACGCCATCTCTGTTCCGCACCATGGTAGAAGACGTCATGTGGCCAGCTCTCCGAACTTTTATCGCCTCGTCGCGCTCACAACTTTCACTTTTGTCGATGACATTTCCTGTTTTCTAAAGCTCCTCCCGCCCAAACACGCGGAAACCGCGCCCACAGGCCACGCCCACAATCGGCGTTTGGGTTTTTTTGCCGGTTATTTTGGTGCTGCTTATTCGACACAAGTATTTCACACAGACCCCGACTCAGCTGAGGACTCGAATGACACTTTTGACAGAAACCCCAACTCTCTATGACAGGAGTGTCCACTGAGGGCCGCACACGGAAAAATTAAAGCATGTGGGGGCCATTTTGATATTTTTCATTTTCAAACCATAACAAAATATATGGATTTTTTATTTATTTTACCTTTAGGGCTCCCGGGGACCATAAAGGGTCTTAGTCATTAAAATGTTAAAAATAAGTCAGATTATTATTGATTTTTTAATTATTTAACGCTTACAGTAAATCTCTATATCAACTTCAAGTTGATATAAAGTAATACAAATTAAATAAAAATGTTTTATGGCTTTTCTGACTAAAACAACTTAGTTTTTTTTAATAGTAAAACTGAAATATGCAGTATTTAGTAATTAGAGCCCTAAAAGATCAATAATGCAGGACACCATTGATTTTTTATTTTTTTTTAAAATTATTTAACGCTTACAGTAAATCTCTATATCAACTTCAAGTTGATATAAAGTAATACAAATTAAATAAAAATGTTTTATGGCTTTTCTGACTAAAACAACTTAGTTTTTTTTTTATAGTAAAACTGAAATATGCAGTATTTAGTAATTAGAGCCCTAAAAGATCAATAATGCAGGACACTATTGATTTTAATTATTTCATATTTTTGAGTAATCACAGTGAAAAGATAAATAAAAAATCACTACATATATTTGGGATCCAAAAGCCCCACTCATAAAGTGATACATTTTTATTTATTTTACTTTTAACACTTAAGTTACGAGATCAACTTCAGATATATCTGTGGATTTTATGCTGGAACTATTATTTTTTTTGTTTTATGCGCTTTTGTCAAAGAAAACTTTGATGTTTTTATATGGCTACTACACGATATACGCAATATTTACCACATAAAACATTTCAAAGTGAAATATTTGAAGTAATTGGAGCCCTGAAAATAATTCATTATGGATTTTTTGTCATTACTTTTTTTTTTGGGCAATGGCAAAAAAAGAAGAATAAAGAAAGACAAAAGAGAAAAAAAGAGCCTGCATGGCAGCTTTTGTGTCAACATTGCAACTTTTTCTCGTTAGATTTCACCTCATTCCACTTTTTTTTTTCCAGAATGTGTGGCGGGCCGGTAAACAATTAGCTGCGGGCCACTTTGGACACCCCTGCTCTATGAGGAAATAAACAATATTGTTAAAAAAAAAAGTAAATCTAAGACCTCAACTGATTGTAACAAAATTGATATGGAAACAATAAAAAAAAAAGGTTATTGGAGAGATTTCAGAACCTTTAACACCAGTGTTTTTCAACCTTTTTTGAGCCAAGGCACATTTTTTGCGTTGAAAAAATCCAGAGGCACACCACCAGCAGAAATCATTAAAAAAACGAAACTCAGTTGACACTGTCTACTGAGTTTTCGTTTTTTTTTTGCAACAACTACTTGTTGCAATTGTTGGATATGACTTTAAAGGCCTACTGAAATGAAATTGTCTTATTTAAACGGGGATAGCAGATCCATTTTATGTGTCATACTTGATCATTTCGCGATATTGCCATATTTTTGCTGAAAGGATTTAGTAGAGAACATCGACGATAAAGTTCGCAACTTTTGGTCGCTGATAGAAAAAGCCTTGCCTGTACCGGAAGTAGCGTGACGTCGCAGGTTGAAGGGCTCCTCACATTTCCCCATTGTTTACACCAGCAGCGAGAGCGATTCGGACCGAGAAAGCGACGATTACCCCATTAATTTGAGCGAGGATGAACAATTTGTGGATGAGGAACGTGAGAGTGAAGGACTAGAGTGCAGTGCAGGACGTATATTTTTTCGCTCTGACCGTAACTTAGGTACAAGCTGGCTCATTGGATTCCACACTTTCTCCTTTTTCTATTGTGGATCACGGATTTGTATTTTAAACCACCTCGGATACTATATCCTCTTGAAAATGAGAGTCGAGAACGCAAAATGGACATTCACAGTGACTTTTATCTCCACGACAATACATCGGCGAAGCACTTTAGCTACGGAGCTAACGTGATAGCATCGTGCTTAAATGCAGATATAAACAAAAGAAATAAGCCCCTGACTGGAAGGATAGACAGAATTTTGATTTTTTTCTGAAGAAAGATCTGAAGAAGATCAACAATACTACCAAACTCTGAACCTGTAACCACACGGTTAATGCTGTACCGCCGGACGAAGCCTAGCAATGCTGTTGCTAATGACGCCATTGAAGCTAACTTAGCTACGGGACCTCGACAGAGCTATGCTAAAAACATTAGCTATCCACCTACGCCAGCTCTCATCTGCTCATCAACACCCGTGCTCACCTGCATTCCAGCGATCGACGGCGCGACGAAGGATTTCACCCGATCATCGATGCAGTCGGCGGCTAGCGTCGGCTAGCGCGTCTGCTATCCAACTCAAAGTCCTCCTGGTTGTGTTGCTGCAGCCAGCCGCTAATACACCGATCCCACCTACAGCTTTCTTCTTTGCGGTCTCCATTGTTCATTAAACAAATTGCAAAAGATTCACCAACACAGATGTTCAATATACTGTGGAATTTTGAGATGAAAACAGAGCTTTTTTGTATTGGATTCAATAGGGTACCAATACTTCCGTTTTAACGATTGACGTCACGCGCATACATCATCATATATAGACGTTTTCAACTGGAAGTTTAGCGGGAAATTTAAAATCGTACTTTATAAATTAACCCGGCCGTATTGGCATGTGTTGCAATGTTAAGATTTCATCATTGATATATAAACTATCAGACTGCGTGGTCGGTAGTAGTGGCTTTCAGTAGGCCTTTAAAGCATAACCAAGCATGCATCAGTATAGCTCTTGTCTATAAAAATAAATACAAATAAAAACTAGAACAGCCAAATAGCATGCATATATCTAAAAAAAAAAAAGGCTTTTTTAAAAAGAAGGGTTTTTAAGCCTTTTTTAAAAGCATCCACAGTCTGTGGTGCCCTCAGGTGGTCAGGGAGAGCGTTCCACAGACTGGGAGCGGCGGAGCAGAAAGCCCGGTCTCCCATTGTTCGTAGCTTTGTCCTCGGAGGTTGGAGGAGGTTAGTCTGTCCGGAGCGGAGGTGTCGTGTGGAGGATTTGGGGGTGAGCAGTTCTTTGAGGTAGAGGGGGGCATTTCTATGGAGGCACTGGTG
Organism: Entelurus aequoreus; assembly: GCF_033978785.1. Classification (NCBI taxonomy): domain Eukaryota; kingdom Metazoa; phylum Chordata; class Actinopteri; order Syngnathiformes; family Syngnathidae; genus Entelurus; species Entelurus aequoreus. The sequence continues at coordinate 67,883,510 of NC_084739.1, forward strand.
GGTTAGTAGGGAGACTTTGAATTCAATCCTGAGTGGAACAGGAAGCCAGTGAAGGGATTTGAGAGTTGGTGTGATATGGTCGTATTTCCGCACTCTCATCAGGATCCTAGCAGGACTATTCTGTATGTATTGCAGCTTCTGGATCTTCTTGCTGGGGATCCCCACAAGAAGTGCGTTGCAGTAGTCTAGCCTGGAGGAGACAAAGGCGTGGACCAGCCTCTCGGCATCAGAGAGAGTGAGTGAGGGGCGGAGTTTAGCAAAGTTCCTGAGGTTTAGTTTAGTCTTTATTTGAAGGGACAATGTACAGAAACATGAAGCTCAAAGACAGATATGTTCTGTACCAGATTATAGCTAAATAGCTAATTTCCATCTGCAGTCCCTGGCTACCTAAATTAAAGGGATACAAAAATCATGCAATAAAATTATGACAATAAAATCATACACAAGTATTGAGAAAAAAGTCATAAAATGCCCTTTCATGGACACATACTTAATATACAATACAACCACACCTCATTTACATCATCACACAAAGACAATACATGCTTGTGTTCACATCTGTCATCATTTGTAAAAACAACCATGATTTTAACACACACACCTCACAATTTACAATAAAAATGCTCTCATGGATAAATATAATACACATTAGGTTGATGTGTCAAACATAATGCCCATTTTAGTGACCGTGTGAGCAGCTTTGATTGCCCCAAAGCCACTTTTTAACTTCAATTGTGAATGAAGAGTCATCTGTTAGACTTTTCAAGTTTGTTGTGAGGTCGTTCCATTCCTTTATGGCTTTATATGAAAAGGCTGATTGTGCAAAAGAGGTTTTACATCTGGGTATGCTACACTGCCCCCTGGTGGAGGCTCGTGTGTTTCTAGTTGTCACAGCAGATGTAAACTGGACAAAGTGCTTAAGTGGCGCTGGTGCAGTGTTATTTAAGATTCGATGGGCCATTCGTATTGATGCTAATCTTTGAATGTTAGCTAAATTTAACAATCTATGTTTTTGGAGAACTAAACAATGATGGTGGTGTTGTGGTTTTCGGTCAAGGATTTTGAGGGATTGTTTGTGCAAAGTTTCCAATGGCCTCAGTGTCATTTTGCTTGCCTGCGACCAACATGTTATACAATAGTAAAAACGAGACATAATCATTGCATTAGAATAAGTTTGAGCTGCCTCCAGTGTTAATGAATTCCTGAAACATTTGAACGTTTTTATGTTGTATTTAAGACTCTGGCACATCTGTTTGATATGTTTTTTAAAGCCAAGTGTTGGCTCCAAAATGACACCCAGGTAACGATATTCACTAACATTTTGTATTATTTCCTTATTAACCGTTATATTTGGAAAGGATGACATTTTATATGTGTTTACAAAATACATTGTTGCAGTTTTCTTAATGTTTAATGTAAGACAAGAGTCATGTAGCCATCTCGCCACCTTCTCCATGGCTGCTGTAAGTTTTCTGGAAACCGTTTCAGCGTCCTTTCCCCAAGTATAAATAACCGCGTCATCTGCATACATCTGGATATTTACATCCTCACATACAGATGGCAGGTCATTTATATACATGGAGAAAAGAAGAGGGCCGATATTAGAGCCTTGTGGCAGGCCGATATCAGTAGCAGTGAGACTGGATGTTGTGTTATCAATACGGACACATTGGGTCCGACCAGATAGATATGACATAATCCAGGCCAGAGTATCTGTCGACAGTTTAAAGGATGTTAATTTTGTAAGTAACGTGGGGTGACTGACTGTATCGAATGCTTTGCGGAGGTCTAAGAATATTGCTCCAACTACACCTCCATTATCAAGGTTTTGTTTGATTGTTTCTAGTAGAAGGCAACATGCAGTTTCGGTCGAGTGATTTGCCCGAAACCCAAACTGCATGGGTGGAAGGTGGTAGAAGGAGGTCTTGCACAGTTGTTTTATTTGAGCCTCAAAGGTCAAGTGAGGGTCCATTCTAACACCCAGATTAGTGACTGAGGATGAATGTCGTGGCCGGAGAAGGTGATGCTGCTGATGGTGTATAACTGAGTCTGACGTGGGGTGCCGACTAGAACGGCTTCCGTTTTGGAGCTGTTCAGTTGAAGAAAATTGTGTTTCATCCACACCTTTACCTCCTCCAGGCAGTTGGTAAGTGTGGATGATGGCAGGGCTCCAGAGAGGGTTGGGTTTGTTTTTAGGTAGAGTTGAGTGGAATGCTATTCCGTGCTGGCTGAAGACACGGCCAAGGGGGAGCAATGTAAATTGCTTTTACAAATAAAATCCAGTGTTTCCCACACGTTCATTTATTTGTGGCGGCCTGCCACGAAAGAATTACGTCCGCCACAAATGAAAAAAAATTAAAAATATATATATATATTTTTTTTTTTGTCCTGTCCAGCTTCTCAGGCAAATCATATAGTTGATGTAGATGCCCATATCGGCTGTTCAGATTTACTTTACAAAAGAGAAGTGTAGGATACTTCTCTTGTTGCCTTATTTGTATTTGACCACTACTGTTTTCTGTTTATTTGTTACTGACTGTGGCAGGACACCTCTGCCTCTGTTTCACTTTATGTTGCTGGTAAATAATATGGTTGTAGTATTAGGCCAAAGTTAAATTATTTAGTATGCACTAATTAAAGGGGCAGAGCTTTAAGAGACATTTTAGCTTTTATATTTTATAAGATATATTTTTTGTAAGAACCACAATTAATAAATATATTTCAGTGAATAACTTATCAAGTCTGTATATAAATATGTACATAAAGTGTTGTAATTATATTGTAAAATGGATGGATGGATGGACGTTTAAAACAAAACTGTTATTATTAATTAGTAAGTGTACATTTTTTGAGCCTTTTTAGAGAAAATCATATCATTGTAGTAAATTATGCAAATTACTCGATGATGTCATGGTGACCACGCCCATAGTCACGCCCCCACCGCCACAGGTATCTTGCCAGTTTATGGGAAACACTGAAATCTATTATTATTAATATTATTATTATTATTATCATGTGGTCATGAAACAATGCACTTTTATTGCAAAACTATTTATTGTTACTGTCAAATCATTTCATTACTACAGGATTTTTGTTCTGAAAGTCACTCATGTGCTTGTCAAGTTGGTTTCCCTTTATGAGTCTTTCACAATAAAACACCATTAGTGCTTGGCTGACAAAGCTGAAGTATTGCTTGATTTGGGGAAGTCCACATACTCTCTTACCTGGAGTCCTTTATGAGCGGTCGGAGTTAGGAGGCAGGTGTAGTCCCAGACTCTGCAGCAGGTTGGAGGCGGGCCCGGCCAGCCCGGCCTGGCAGCTGAGGGACTCCAGCAGGTTGGTGACCAGGTTGAGGTCCACGTCCAGAGGCTGGATCTCCTCCGTGTCCATGGGGGGGGCCTGGGCGGAGGTTTTCTCCGACGTGGTCTTGTTGAGATTCTGCAGAGAGTAGCGAGAGAAAGAATGAAGACGTGGGAGGACACAAAGGCTCTGGTGTGGGGTTGTACGGTATACCGGTACTAGTCCACGTCCCACTGGGGGTGAGTTTTTCCTTGCCCGTATGTGGGCTCTGTACCGAGGATGTCGTTGTGGCTTGTGCAGCCCTTTGAGACACTTGTGATTTAGGGCTATATAAATGAACATTGATTGATTGATTGATAGTATAGTATCACGGTACTAATGAATCAAGAACGGTACTATACTTTGTTTGAAAAGTACCGGTTCTCCATATATTTTATTTTAACGGACATGACAGCGCGTCGTCACATTGCTATTGTTTATTATTGTCATTTAGTCCTTAAATAAAATAGTGAACATACTAGACAACTTGTCTTTTAGTAGTAAGTAAACAAACAAAGACTCCTAATTAGTCTGCAGTAACATATTGTGTCATTTATACACCTATTATTTTGTACACATTATGAGGGACAAACTGTAAAAATGGATTATTAATCTACTTGTTCATTTACTGTTAATATCTGCTTACTTTCTGTTTTAACATGTTCTATCTACACTTCTGTTCAAATGTAATAATCACTTATTCTTCTCTTCTTTGATACTTTACATTAGTTTTGGATGATACCACACGTTTAGGTATCGACGCGATACCAAGTAGTTACAGGATCATACATTGGTCATAATTAAAGTCCTCATGTGTCCAGGGACGTATTTACTGACTTCATAAACATAATATGAATTGTTTTTAAAGATATTGTTACCATAAAAAATATTGATGTAATCCTAGTAGTATCGACTAGAGACGCTTTTGTACTTGGTATCATTACAGTGGATGTCAGGTGTAGATCCACCCATGGCATTTGTTTACATTGTGACGCCAGTGAGCTATTGAATCCTCCTACAGTGTGTAGTGAAGCATGTTTAGCTATTCCTCGTCCACCAGTGATGATGCTACTTGTAAGAAACATACTTTATTTGTTGCCATGGAGACAAGGATTAGTTATTTAGAAGTAGCTAAAACACTGCCGACTGCGGATAGATGTTAGCTGTTAACTAGCTATATAACTTCACCTTTATTTTTACTTTTTCCACCAAAATGCGTCCATTCTCCCTTTTCTGTCTACACACTGTGTCTGCTTGTAAGTACTCTGTGTGTGTGCACTGCCCAACATGCTCCTCTGCTCCTAAAACCAGCAATGTCATGTTGCGTTGACCAGCATTCCTCCAATGGGGAATTTAAATTGCTGGTCTCTCCCAGATTCTCTTATGGCACATAAGCTGATGTTTATATTCAATCACCAGGCAGAAATTGGTATTTTGTGGTTTATTCTCCAAGCTTAGAGGACAAACGTGAGACCAATCTAGCACACCAGCGTTCCCCAGCCCGGTCCAGATCGATCTCTCCTCAAACCCCCGGAAGTCCCGTGATCTTCCCTCTGTCCGTCGCCCCCACTCCCTTTGTTTAGACTACTCCGAGTTATCTCTACTCTGACACATTCCAATCTAGAAGGCCGACACCTTACTATGAGACTCAAAAGAAGGAAGAATACTAGCTATTCTTTATATGACTATAGGAGTTTAGAAAGAAGTAACGCTTAAATATGGATATGATTCTGATCTGCTTCCCACAAGTCCCCCTTTAAGATCTTCTAATAAGATCTTTATTACTTGAACAAAACTTATAAAGCACGCCCCAAATTAAAGTAGGTGCTGTTTTTTTTCCTTTAAGCAAGCTAGCAATAAAACAACAGCTTATTTACATGGGAGATAGATGGAGGGAGTCCACGTCAATGTCGTCATGGTCTGGGAAGTAAACCAACAATTCTCGAAAGTCTTAAAGTTACCACTTTGCTAGACCCCCTTTAGTGACACTTAGCCCAAGGGGCGATAAAGCAACCGCATGAGGCTATGATGGCCAAAAAAGCTCCGAATGGAGACCAAGACAGACTTAATTAGGTCAGTCCACCTGCCTAATGTGCTTTGAAGCCAATCTCTGAAGGGGTCAGAGACCCCTGAAACTTCAGTAGTTCCCTAGACAGGGCCTGGAGGCCCTTTAAGGCCCTCTGAACTGAGCCACCGGGGGCAGTGTTGTTAGGAATGAAGGTACAGCATTGGTCACCAAACATTGCACACACTCCTTCTTCCTTGGCTAGGATGCGGTCAAGGGCTATGCGGATCTGAACGGCCCTGAGGGAGGTCGGGGCAAGTTGTTCAGCAAGTCCCTCAACGGCGTCACGAGTCAGGTTGGTTAGTCTCAACGGCGGCGGGGCTAACATGCCGTCATGCCCGTTAAAAAAAAAAAGAGAACATGTACTTTTTAGAGGCGGTATAGTACCGAATATGATTAATTAGTATACCGGTACTATAATAGTACCGGTATACTGTACAACCCTATCACTGTGTAAATAACTATTTCCACAACAAGTATATATTTGCGGCTAAAACTTAGAAAAAAATGTTTTTTCTTCTAAAATGGAGTGGGTGTGGCTTATATAGCGGTGCGCGTTATAGTCTTCAGACACCATGACAACATGAAGAAGCCTACCGTCTGACTAAAGCTTTGTCCTATATGTGTGCTCATCAGTTCCTGGTCCATCTGGTCCATGTAGTCTCGGAGCGTGTCCAAAGCTTCCATCCCATTCATCTCTGCGGGACCTGGGGGCCCCACTTCTTTCTCCTCCTCTTCATCATCATCATGATCATCATCCTCCTCATCATCATCATCATCAAAGTCATCTGAATCTAGCTCTTCTTGGTCTTTGCTTCCTGGAGCACAAATAAGAGAGTCAGCAAAATGGTATTTATTGTGTGAATGCTCCAAAACCTTCACACACATGGTTGGCGGGCTTTGACAAATTCACAGATTTCCCAGAATTCCAGGACATTTTTCCCCATTCAGAGTGAATTGGCCATTTTTCAAACTTCCACCTTTTTCAAATTTAACCACCCGATTCAAACCATTCCACCTTCAACACATTCAACTCATCCTGGACATTTAAACTATTATTTTTCCAAGTTCTAAAAAATTTAAGGAATTCCCGTTTTTTCAAACCCTTTTTTCTCTCGACGACTCCTTCCACATTTTTCAACCAACTTCAACCGACAAATCATTCCTCTTAATCAGGGAAAAAAAACAACAACGTTGTTTTTTTAACAGTTATCAGAATAATTACCGGCTTTCCCAAAATTCCAGGAATTCTGTAATACCATTTCTCAATTAAAGATGTTACTACTTCAACATTTCTCAACCGTTTTGAAAAATTCCTACACCAACTTATTCAGAAAATAAAATTATTTTTTTTTACAATTTTGGATAAAATTTGCTCTTTTCCCGGAATTCCCATGAAATTCCCATTGAAAAGAATGGGACATTTTCCACAACTCCCACATTTTCTATCCGATTCAAACCGTTCCAACTTCAAAATATTCAGCCTGTTCAACAATTAAAAAATAAATTCCCGGATTTCCTAGAATTCCCAGTTTTTAGGGACATTTTCCCCATTCAAAATGAATTACCCATTTTTCAAACTTCCACAATTCCCGCATTTTCAACCGATTCAAACCATTCCACCTTCAACACATTCCACTTATATTGGACATTCTAACTATCATTTTTCCAAGTTCTAAAAAATTTCAGGAATTCACGTTTGTTCAAAGCCTTTTTTCTGTCGACTACTCCTTCCACATTTTTCAACCAACTTCAACCGTTTTGAACAGTTATCAGAACAATTCCCGGTTTTCCCAAAATTCCAGGAATTCCATTTCTCAATTAAAAATGTTACGACTTCAACATTTCTTGACCGTTTTGAAAAATTCCAACACCAACCCATTCAGAAAATTAAAAAAGTTTTTTTTTAAATTTTCGAAAAAATTTCCTTTTTTTCCCGGGATTCCCAAATTTCCATGAAATCCCCTCTGAAAAGAATGGGACATTTTTCAAAGTTCCGCAATTCCCACATTTTTTATCCGATTCAAACCGTTCCAACTTCAAAATATTCAGCCTATATATTCCCAATTTTAAGGGACATTATCCCCAATCAAAATGAACTATCCATTTTTCAAACTTCCACAATTCCCACATTTTTCAACTGATTCAAACCATCCCACCTTCAACACATTCAATTCATCCTGGAAATTAAAATTTTCACGTTCAACAAATTTCCAGGAATTCCTGTTTTTTTTCTAACCTTATTTCCAACCTTTTTTGACCACTATCACATTTTTCAACCCATTTCAAGCGTTCCACTGTCAAAACATTCCTCTTAAGTCAGGACAAAAAAACAAGTTGGTTTAAGAACTTGAAAAATTGCCGTTTTTTCCCGAAATTCCATAATACTATTTTTTTTTAACTAAAAAACTGACCAATTTAAACAATTCTAACACCAACCAATTCAGCTCATTTGTGCTCCTAATCATTTTTTTTAAAATCCCGCTTTTCCCAAAATTCCCAAATTTCCCATTGAAAAGAATGGGACATTTTTCAAAGTTCCACAACTCCCACATTTTCTATCTGATTCAAACCGTTCCAACTTCAAAATATTCAGCCTGTTCAGGAATTGTGTGCTTATAAAATAAATTCCCGGATTTCCTAGAATTTCCAGTTTTTAGGGACATTTTCCCCATTCAAAATGAACTACCCATTTTTTAAACTTCCACAATTCCCACATTTTTCAACTGATTCAAACCATCCCACCTTCAACACATTCAATTCATCCTGGAAATTCAAATTTTCACATTCAACAAATTTCCAGGAATTCCTGTTTTTTTTCTAACCTTATTTCCAACTTTTTTTTTTACCCTTATCACATTTTTCAACCCATTTCAAGCGTTCCACTGTCAAAACATTCCTCTTAGTCAGGACAAAAAAACAAGTTGGTTTAAGAACTTGAAAAATTGCCGTTTTTTCCCGAAATTCCATAATACTATTTATTTTTTATTAAAAAACTGACCGATTTAAACAATTCCAACACCAACCAATTCAGCTCATTCGTGCTCCTAATCATTTTTTTTTTAAATCCCGCTTTTCCCAAAATTCCCATTGAAAAGAATGGGACATTTTTCAAAGTTCCACAACTCCCACATTTTCTATCCGATTCAAACCGTTCCAACTTCAAAATATTCAGCCTGTTCAGGAATTGTGTGCTTATAAAATAAATTCCCGGATTTCCTAGAATTCCCAGTTTTAAGGGACATTTTCCCCAATCAAAATGAACTATCCATTTTTCAAACTTCCACAATTCCCACATTTTTCAACCGATTCAAACCATCCCACCTTCGACACTTTCAATTCATCCTGAAAATTCTAATTTTCACATTCAACAAATTTCCAGGAATTCCTGGTTTTTTTTCTAACCTTATTTCTGTTCAGGAATTGTGTGCTCCCTTTCAACAATTATAAAATAAATTCCCAGATTTCCTACAATTCCTAGTTTTTAGGGACATTTTCCCCAATCAAAATGAATTATCCATTTTTCCAAATTCCACAATTCCCACATTTTTCAACCTATTCAAACCATTCCACCTTCAACACATTCGATTCATCCTGGAAATTCATACAACCATTTTTCCACATTTAACAAATTTCCAGGAATTCCTGTTTTTTTCTAACCTTATTTCCAACCTTTTTTGACCCCTATCACATTTTTCAACCCATTTCAAGCGTTCCACTGTCAAAACATTCCTCTTAAGTCAGGACAAAAAAACAAGTTGGTTTAAGAACTTGAAAAATTGCCATTTTTTCCCGAAATTCCATAATACTATTTTTTTTAAATTAAAAAACTGACCGATTTAAACAATTCCAACACCAACCAATTCAGCTCATTCGTGCTCCTAATCATTTTTTTTTAAATCCCGCTTTTCCCAAAATTCCCAAATTTCCCATTGAAAAGAATGGGACATTTTTCAAAGTTCCACAACTCCCACATTTTCCATCCGATTCAAACCGTTCCAACTTCAAAATATTCAGCCTGTTCAGGAATTGTGTGCTTATAAAATAAATTCACGGATTTCCTAGAATTCCCAGATTTAAGGGACATTTTCCCCAATCAAAATGAACTATCCATTTTTCAAACTTCCACAATTCCCACATTTTTCAACCGATTCAAACCATTCCGCCTTCAACATATTCAATTCATCCTGGAAATTAAAATTTTCACGTTCAACAAATTTCCAGGAATTCCTGTTTTTTTTCTAACCTTATTTCCAACTTTTTTTGACCCCTATCACATTTTTCAACCCATTTCAAGCGTTCCACTGTCAAAACATTCCTTTTAAGTCAGGACAAAAAAACAAGTTGGTTTAAGAACTTGAAAAATTGCCATTTTCCCCCGAAATTCCATAATGCTATTTATTTTTTATTAAAAAACTGACCGATTTAAACAATTCCAACACCAACCAATTCAGCTCATTCGTGCTCCTAATCTTTTTTTTTTTAAAATCCCGCTTTTCCCAAAATTCCCATTGAAAAGAATGGGACATTTTTCAAAGTTCCACAACTCCCACATTTTCTATCCGATTCAAACCGTTCCAACTTCAAAATATTCAGCCTGTTCAGGAATTGTGTGCTTATAAAATAAATTCCCGGATTTCCTAGAATTCCCAGTTTTAAGGGACATTTTCCCCAATCAAAATGAACTATCCATTTTTCAAACTTCCACAATTCCCACATTTTTCAACCGATTCAAACCATTCCACCTTCAACACATTCAATTCATCCTGAAAATTCTAATTTTCACATTCAACAAATTTCCAGGAATTCCTGTTTTTTTTTCTAACCTTATTTCTGTTCAGGAATTGTGTGCTCCCTTTCAACAATTATAAAAGAAATTCCCGGATTTCCTACAATTCCTAGTTTTTAGGGACATTTTCCCCAATCAAAATGAATTATCCATTTTTCCAAATTCCACAATTCCCACATTTTTCAACCTATTCAAACCATTCCACCTTCAACACATTCGATTCATCCTGGAAATTCATACAACCATTTTTCCACATTTAACAAATTTCCAGGAATTCCTGTTTTTTTCCTAAATCTTATTTCCAACATTTTTTCGACTCCCTCCACATTTTTCAACCCATTTCCACTGTCAAAACATTCCTCTTAGTCAGGACAAAAAAAACAAGTTGGTTTAAGACCTTGAAAAATTCCTGGTTTTCCCGAAATTCCGTAATACCATTTTTCAATTAAAAAACTGTTACTACTACTTCCAACATTTCTTGACCGATTTAAACAATTCCAACACTAACCAATTCAGCTCATTCATGCTCCTAATCATTTTTTAAAAAATCCCGCTTTTCCCCAAATTTCCAGGAAGTTCCCATTGACATGAATGGGACATTGCACAATTCCTACATTTTTCCACCTATTCAAACCATTCCAACATCAACACATTGCACTCATCCATATAACACTTTACCAAGTTTCAAACCAAATTCCGTTTTTTCCTGGAAATTCAAACTCTTCAACATTCCAACTATTCTTACATTCATACTACATTCTGTCAGCATTTCACTTCAACTTCACACCTCATCTAGTTACCAACCACCTCCTTACCCAAGAGTTGGTCCAGTGCACTGGTCAGTGAGTCTGGGTCAAATCTGAATGGCTGGGATGAACTGGACCTGAAACAGGAAGTGATGTGTTATCTGACTTATTTCTATCAGGTGGGGACGGGGGTCTCACCACGGCAGCTCTGCACCCTCGTGTGACGACACGGCGTTGAGGAAGCTCTTCATCCTCTGGCTGACTGCGACCAGGCTGTAACCCGCCTCCTCTTCCTTCTCCTCGCCGACCTTCGTCTCCGCGACAGGCTGAGCCCGATCAGCGGCGCCGGCGTCCGCTCTGGCTCCGCCCCTTTCCTCCAGCATGCGCTCCAGGTCCTGGGCGGTGACATCCAGCCAGCTGTCGCCTGGAAAAGAGGCGTTTAGGTTGGTAATGATGATTAAAAGGAGTCTGCTGTTGCACTCACTGTCCTCCTGGGGGAGCTGTGACTCCTGTCTCCTCAGCTCCTCCATGTTGATGGGACAGGTGTGCAGCAGCTGCAGGAGCTCCTCTCCTGGAGACGTGTCACTGCACACGCGCACGCACACACACACACACACACACACACACACACACACACACACACACACACACACACACACACACACACACACACACACACACACACACACACACACGTTAATAAGAGATGTTTCCTAACAGCATTAAACGATCACGTTTAAAGTGCATGTTTTGGTCTATGCATAAAAGCTCGACATTCACACGGTCTCACCTGGACTTTGAGGCGACCGACTGCCTGAAGAAGTTTTCTGCTGACTTCATCAGATCTTTGTAGCGGGCCGACCCCTCCATCTCCCCCTGCGTTTGAACACCAAAGCTTGATGTATAAATACCATACATGCTCCCATTAAAATAGTCCTTTTTAAATAGTGGGGCGGGCCTCCCGTAATTATTTATTTACGTTTCTTTCAGTATAAAATGGTTGAAGTCGGTCAAAATGTTTATATTTTAATAAAGGATTTCACTTTTTTTTTCATGTCAGGCACTTAAAATATTTTTTTGTTACAGACTAAAAAAACAATAAAGCTGCAAGCAGCGTTGGTCGGGTCCGCATTTTAAATGGTGCTAGTCCTAGGTGTCCCAATACTTTTGTCCAGTGGTAGTCCTGAGTGAGACCTACATAGAGGTTTTTGTTTCGTGTCTCTACGATATTCGTACTGGGAGTTAGAGGAAGTTGTGTCTGTGTCTTTTTCCTAGGTGTCAGGGCACAGTGGTTGTTTTCTTTGAAGGCTCGTAAAATCAAAACGGTAGCTCTTAACGAAACGCCGTCGTCAACTTTTAATCAGAAGGGTTCAATCTCTCTCCTGTAGTAGTTTGAAGCCGAAACGACAAACGCGCTCAGAGGATATAATGTTTGATGTTTGGTGACCGGTTTTAACAAAAATTTTGTTTTGAAGGAGGGATTGCAAACTTCCTGTTGATTTTTGCTGAAGGATGTAAATCTATGAAATGTAGGTCTAGGTGAGACCTACATAGAGGTATTTGTTTCATGTCTCTAAGACGTTCCTACCGGAAGTTACACGCAGTTTTGTCTGAGTTTTCCTCTGAGAAGCAGTTTTGTCTCTGTTTTATTCAAAAATTGCGCTAGAGCGCAATTTTGAGTTTTGGGGTTCGTTTTTTTTTTTTTAGATCGCAATTTCCACCAGTCCCGATGTGTGTGAGAAGTTTGGTGAGTTTTGAAGTATTTGAAGGGGGTCAAATTACAGCTCAAATAGGCAAAAATTAGTGTTTTTAGTAATGTTTTATCTTAAAGGGGGAATTGCCAACTTCCTGTTGGTTTTTGCTTGAGAATGGGAAATTATGAAATGTAGGTCTAAGTGAGACCTACATGGAGGTTTTTGTTTCATGTCTCTACGACCTTCCTAGTGGGAGTTACAGGCAGTTTGTTTTTGTTTTTTCCTAGGGGGCGCTAGAGCTTAATTTTGAGTTTTGGGGTTTGGTTTTTTTTTATTAGATGGCAATTTTTGCAGGTCCTGATGTGTGTGTCAAATTTGGTGAGTTTTGAAGCATGTTAAGTGGGTCAAATTGCAGCTCGAAGAGGCGGCCGGTATAATAATAATAATAATAATAATAATAAACCTTACAATAACAATAGGTTCCTTTCGTCCCATTGCAAAAGGACTCCCTTTGGGATTCCTTTGACAATGGTCCGTGCGGACCCTAATTAAAGGAGCCATATGTAATAATTTTATGTGGAGTCATCATTAAATGTCCCTGAAATATCAAAAGGCATTAATAAATCATGTTCTTTGCCAATACCTCTGTAACTGATAACAGTAATTCAGCCGGGATATGCTCATTTCAAAATTAAGATTTACAGCCCCGAAATATTGTTATTGTTTTCATTTCGATGCCCCGCCCTCCAGCGTCTGCCTTCTTCATGTCAGATTTTAGTCAATCGAAAAGGCCTCGTTACGATTCTCGTGGTGACATTGCTGGTTTTACGAGCAGAGGAGCATGTTGGGCAGCGCACACACACAGAGTACTTACAAGCAGACACAGTGTGTAGACAGAAAAGGGAGAACGGACGCATTTTGGTGTAAAAAGTAAAGATAAAGGTGAAGTTATAACACTGAAACTCCCTCAGGAAGAGCGAGCTAGCAGCTAAAATCCATCCGCAGTCAGTAGTGTTTTAGCTACTTCTAAATCCCTAATCCTTGGCGACAAATAAAGTATGTTTCTTACATGTACCATTATCACTGGAGGACGAGGAATAGCTAAACATGCTTCACTACACACCGTAGGAGGATACAATAGCTCACCGGCGTCACAATGTAAACAAATGCCATGGGTGGATCTACACCTGACATCCACTGTAATGATACCAAGTACAGGAGCGTATTTAGTCGATACTACTATGATAACATCGTTATTTTTTTATAGTCACAAAATCTTTTTTCTTTAAAAAAAAATTAATATTATGTTTATAAACTCACATGAGGACTTTAAATATGACCAATGTATGATCCTGTAACTACTTGGTATCGAATCGATACCTAAATGTGTGGTATCATCCAAAACTAATGTCAAGTATCAAAAAAGAGAAGAATAAGTGATTATTTCATTTTAACAGAAGTGTAGATAGAACATGTTCAAACAGAAAATAAGCAGATATTAACAGTAAATGAACAAGTAGATTAATAATCTTTTTTTTTTTACAGTTTGTCCCTCATAATGTAGACAAAATAATAGGTAGATAAATGACACAATATGTTACTGCAGACTAATTACAAGTCTTTGTTTGTTTACTTACTACTAAAAGACAAGTTGTCTAATATGTTCACTGTTTTATTTAAGGACTAAATTACAATAATAAACATATGTTTCATGTACACTAAGACTTTTTGTTCAAATAAAGACAATAATGCAATTTTTTTGTGGTCCCCTTTATTTACAAATGTATCAAAATACATTTTGATACCAAAATATTGGTATCGAGACAACCCTAGCTCCTTGTTATGTTTGTTTGATAAATATATATCCACATTATAGTGTCTAGAACAGGGGTGGGCAATTAATTTTTACCGGGGGCCGCATGAGCAACCCGAGCACTGCTGGAGGGCCACATCGACAATATTTCAATTAAATTTTGCTCAATATTATTTTTGATATATACCGTAAGATAAATAATAATAATAATAATAATAATAATTAATAATAATAGTAATACTTCAACATAGTGTGTGTAACAGCATTCCATGACTAATATAAATAAATTAACATTAATAATAAATGACAGTAAAATAAGCACACTTATGACTGAGGAGTCATAGTGTAACTTTGTGTGGTGTTTGAGTTGTCCGACTTTTTGTGTGGCCATAAACGCAGCAGTGGTTTAGTGGTATGCGTGTTGGTGACAGATGACAAGTTGGTTTTGGCCTGGTTTGTACAGCAGAAAATGACTAGTTTTTCGAGATAGAAGTGTCTTACTCATGTTTTTGGTGTGGTTATGGCCGAATATAAACAGTTTTGCTCAATAAAGTGATCGATATAATTCCTGTCCTCGAAGCATCTCGATAGACGTTACAATAATTGAACGGTGTTCAATTGAACGGTGTTGACGAACACCGTTAGGGCCGCTCGTTGTCACTGTCACTCAAAGTTGCATTGCAAAATTACATAGAATAAATGTGTTTATTTTGTTTAGAATTCAGATGGGATTTGTTTTGGTGCGCGGCATATATTTGTTGCGCGCAGCGGACGCTTGAGCAGTGCGCAATTGCGCAGGCGCGCACCTTAGAGGGAACGTTGCTTGGCAGTCCATGTCTTGTTGAAAACACGCCATTCCTCATCAACTTTTCTCTTTTTAGCGTCTTGGGTGTAAAACGTGCATCACTTGTCGCTGCATGTGCACCTTCACTCGCAGGTTACACACGGACACACGCCCATAAATAACACTTTTCAAAATAAAAGCAGCACAGTTGTATTGCGCGCACGACATAGATGTTTTTTCAACTTTATTTTGTAATTAATGATTGCAGCTGTTCACATTCACTCACAATCACGCACACGCATACGTCCACACGGAAGTAATACAGATAACGATTTTCAAAACAAAAGCAGCACCGTTGTATTGCACACTCGACATAGATACTTTTTAAAATGTATTTTGTAACTTATAATTGGCCTCACGCGGGCCGGACAGGGACGCACAAAGGGCCGGATGTGGCCCGCGGGCCGCCCAGGTCTGGTCTAGAATGTGTGCATTCTTTGACTAAACTCGGGACCAATTACTCATGTTTACATTGTAAATGTGCTTCACTATACAAACATTTCAACTTAAGAACCACGCACAAGAACCAATTAAGTTTGTAAATCGAGGTTCCACTGTATGTGCACCAAGTGTGACTTACCCGGAAATAACCGTTCCTCTTCAGACTCTGCATGAATCCTTTCCACTGAGGGTTACAACTGACAGAGTCGGTATCTTCATGGGACGGGAGCCGGCACTTTGAGCACAGGATCTCGAAGCCGTGAGCCTGGAGGAAGGGACACACACACACACACACACACGTTCAGGTGGACAAGTCTGAAACCGGAGCTGCAAACCGACAAAACCGTGCGGCCTCGGCTCACCAACTTCATGCCGAGCTCGTGTGCTTTGTACTGAGGGTGAGAGCGTGCGGGCAAGGTGAAGCCGCTCCTCCGGTCTGGGATGAAGTGCTGCTGCTGTAGCTGAGCGTAGAGGCAGCGAGTCAACGTCACCTGAGAGATACATCACAACATTCACCGCAGGAAGGCACCACCTCAAATCAAACATCTGCACGTGTTTATGTTTACCGAGGTTAAGACTCGGGCGTCGGGCGGGAAGTTCCTGAAGTTCCGACACGCCTGGAGGTCCACGGGGTCCCGCAGGTAGAAGGCAGACACGGCGGGCGCCACCAGGTCGGGTCGCTGAGCTAAGATGGCAGCCGCGCCTGCGGGGATGAAGCAGTGGGCACGGTGCAGACCGGCTTCAACCTTCTCTGGATATCTACAATCAAAACAAGTTGCTTAAATACCACATCTAGAACAAATGTCCAATGTTGGCGGTTTTTTTGGTGTCTTTTTACGCATTGAAATCAGAAAGGACGCGCATTTTCGGAAGTGCGCGCGTCCCCGGGACGCAGATTTTTGTCTTTTTTTTTACCGACTGTCAGGTTCAAACACAGAACTATCTATTAAACATGACAAGAAGCAAGGAATCAAACATAGACAGGATTCAATTTAGCTCATGAGGAGAGCGCGTGGACCAGTGTCACCCCACGCTCTGAGGAAAAAATTCCCGCGCCTCCCCTTTTATTTGGGCATTCCCTGATTATACACTACCGTTCAAAAGTTTGGGGTCACCCAAACAATTTTGTGGAATAGCCTTCATTTCTAAGAACAAGAATAGACTGTCGAGTTTCAGATGAAAGTTCTCTTTTTCTGGCCATTTTGAGCGTTTAATTGACCCCACAAATGTGATGCTCCAGAAACTCAATCTGCTCAAAGGAAGGTCAGTTTTGTAGCTTCTGTAACGAGCTAAACTGTTTTCAGATGTGTGAACATGATTGCACAAGGGTTTTCTAATCATCAATTAGCCTTCTGAGCCAATGAGCAAACACATTGTACCATTAGAACACTGGAGTGATAGTTGCTGGAAATGGGCCTCTATACACCTATGTAGATATTGCACCAAAAACCAGACATTTCCAGCTAGAATAGTCATTTACCACATTAGCAATGTATAGAGTGTATTTCTTTCAAGTTAAGACTAGTTTAAGGTTATCTTCATTGAAAAGTACAGTGCTTTTCCTTCAAAAATAAGGACATTTCAATGTGACCCCAAACTTTTGAACGGTAGTGTATAGCTGAAGCTGCTTCTAAGGGGAGGGGTCACATTATTCAGCAGCCCCGCACTGCTTTAACTGTACACAGTTAAAACAAAGTGTGCTTGGAGCGGTGTCAGGTTTGCCCCTTCTCTGCTCGTCAGTGGTCCTCGTCAACCAGATAACTTTGATTTTGGGGCGGCAGCGGTAAAGTTTAGATCCATGAAGGAAAAAAGAAAGTGAATAAATATACGTATATGCATAAATTTATTTTTTTATGACAACCTTTTTCCAAAACAATATAAAATGTGAGACATAACAGGATAATGCATACATTCATCATTTGTTTTCCAAACCGTTACAAAAAAGTGGGACCCCATTTTTAAAATTCCTATTGCCAACACTTAATGTTGGCTAAACTGCTAAAGAGCTGATCGTCCTCAGATGCATTCTTTAACTAAACCCTCTTATATCAAGCCATGTCTCATTTTCTCTCTCCTTTCTTAATCAATCTACCTTAGTAGCAACCCAGTAAAACTATTAAGAATGACCCCTGTACATGTAAATAAACTGGGGGTATGTAAATATTCATTTATTTGAACCCAATATGTGGTACAAAGGTTTGTGTCCTCTCACCCATTGAGACGCTTGTCCAGGGCAGAACTAATCGTGTCGTTAGCCCGGCAGGCTTCCGGCTGCTTGAGTAGCAGCGCCAGAGCTTGTGGAACAGTGGGCACCACGTCTTTTGGGATGCCGATCGGACTGGAACGCGAGGGATAGGGCAGGATATGCAACGCACCCCGGTAGAGGAACACCTAAGAATGAGTGGAAAAATAGAAAATATATTTAAACCAAAAAACATCTAAGATAAACAGTACAGGCCAAAAGTTTGGACACACCTTCTCATTCGATGCGTTTTCTTTATTTTCATGACTATTTACATTGTAGATTGTCACATCAAAACTATGAATGAACACATGTGGAGTTTTGTACTTAACAAAAAAAAGTGAAATAACTGACAGCATGTTTTATATTCTAGTTTCTTCAAAATAGCCACCATTTGGTCTGATTAGTTTTTTGCACACTCTTGGCATTCTCTGGAGGAGCTTCAAGAGGTAGTCACCTGAACTGGTTTTCACATCACAGGTGTGCTTGAAGCTCATCAAGAGAATGCCAAGAGTGTGCAAAGCAGTAATCAGAGCAAAGGGTCCGTTATTTCACCTTTTTGTTGTTAAGTACATAACTCCACATGTTCATTCATAGTTTTGATGTGACAATCTACAATGTAAATAGTCATGAAAATAAAGAAAACATGAGGAGAAGGTGTGTCCAAACTTTAGGCCTGCACTGTACAGTATGTGCAACATATATGAATAATGTTTTATGCACTACGATAGATGTGCACTGACCCTGTTCTGGCTTGTATCTGGATTTATCCACTTAGGGAGATAGTCAGCTACTTCAATAAGAAGAAATTCCCCGTCGTTGTCCTCGACACTGCAACAGTTAAAAGAAGAGAGAATCCATCAAGCAATCAAAACAAGATCATTTCTCACACCCCCCCCCCCCCCCCTCACCTTGCAGCAAGCGCTGGAAACCCCTTTGTAATTTTCTTCAAGAGATAAACAATAAACCATTCATCCTCCACATTGTCCCCAAACTGGGTGCTGCCACCGATGTGAGCCGGGACACCTCCTGGACATAAAGATAAATATTCAGATCACTGGGGTGTGTAATATTTTGCAGGATAGCCATGTTGTTAGGACACACTACCTTCCTCTGGATGATACTTGAGGTTGAAGGGCTGATTCTGCCAGATGTATCGCATTGAGAGAGGAGCCACTTTTGCAAGAATCTCCTCCACGAGAGGGAAGGGATGCTCGTCCACAGCAGAACCAGCAGGATGGGTCCTAAATAGCTTGTAGTGGACGGCGTCTTCTTGTACCATTCTCCTCTGCAGCTCGTCCATTGTTACAATGGAATTCAGTCCCTGCAAAACGCATTAATTACTGTTCATACTTAAGTGCGGTATCAACATTTAGAATAGATCGTTATTGTCATTGTACAACAAAATTGCAAGCAAACTTATTTAGTGCAAACTCATAAAGACACATAAAACATAACTAATATAAATATAGATTTTTTTTAAAAAATACATTCATTAAAACAATTATCATCCACTAATGAAGTCTCGTTATATTATGGAAAAGAACCTTACCTCTGTACGTTAGTAAGCCTATATTTAATTAAAGATGAAGGTATTTCAATAAATGTGGAAAGTGATGTTAAATATGTTTACGTCGCTGTCACGTTTCTCAATGTTTTTGGTCCTACTCCTAATTCTGCTCGGCTGTTCAAATTAGAAAGATAATTCGTTCCTACATCATACAAGGACTATAGCTCCGTAAATGACGCAGAAAACCCTCAAAATAAATAGATTTCATCTTAAATTTATCAAGAAATATGGAAATAATTTTACCTCAGGGTCCAAATGCGCTAGCGGGAACTTTTCACAAACGGAAGACGGACCATGTCAGAAGCGCACTCCTGTCGCCGTTGCAATGCACGCTGGGAGTAGTAGTGTTTTAACTATGACTTGAACGGTAACATGCTGCTAATCGAACTACTTTTCCCATGATGCCTATATTTCAATAAAGATTAATGTATTTCAATACATGTGGTAAGTGATGTTAAATATGTTTACGTCGCTGTCACGTTTCTCAATGTTTTTGGTCTTTCTCCTAATTCTGCTCGGCTGTTCAAATTAGAAACATTATTCGTTCCTACATTATGCCAGGACTATAGCTCCGTAAATGACACAAAAAAAAACTAAAAAAATAAATAGATTTGAGCTTAAATTTTTTTTTAAATGTTTTCTTTTTCATGCAGGATGAAAATCATTTTACCTCAGGGGGAACTTTCCACAAACGGAAGACGGACCATGTCAGACACGCACTCCTGTCGTTGCAATGCACGCTGGGAGTAGTAGTGTTTAAACTATGACTTGAACGGTAACATGCTGCGTTTCGAACTCGTTTTCCCATGATGCTTAGCGGGGGAGAGGCGGTGTAAGTAACCATGACAGCTGTGTTGTTGGGGGCGCTAGCGCTATAGCATAGCCGCTCAAAACAGTCAACTTAAGCCGATTTGAGAGTATTTACTGTGTAAAACCACCAAACGGGTGGCTGCCTCGACAACGTAAAACATGTTTTATTCAGACGCAGCAATGTTAGGAAGTGTGTTTATGAGGGAGTAACGATGCTCCTGCGAGGCTACGTGTCAGCTAACCTTCAGCACGCAGCCGCGGTAGCAACATTTGTGACGCTGGTGGAAATGTCACGCCGTTTAAACTGCTCTCCGTGGGTTCAACATGCGGGGATGGGAAGGACTTGAGCGAGGGAAGGAGGATGATTTCACGCTACAACAGGAGACCGGTGTCGCACAAGCTGGAGATGTGAGTACCAAGCAACGTTGCAATATTGTCTCCAGGTCACAACATTAGGCACACTATTTGTCTCCAGGTCACAACATTAGGCACACCTAAACTACTTCATTACACTAAGGTTTCTAATTATTTGACCAGGGGGAAGGAAGAGACACCTGTCATCACAATTGACGTTTCACACAACTGCCAAAAACAACCAAAACATTACCTTTTAAAATGGCAGATTTCATACATCTCATCAAGGTACAGAGGCACCTGTATCCGTGGGTTGCCATGACAACACTGGCATAGTTTCCTCCAGATGCATTCATCGTATTGTTTTAAAAGCATCTGATTCAAGCCTGTCAAAAATGAGTTTGTGGTCCTTAATGTGTGTTTGAACAGCCGTGGGTTGTCTCGCAGCAGCCTCAGCCACCACCCTCCCCCCGAGGAAGCGGACACCCAAAACCCTCAGTGCTCCCTCCAGGATGTGGAGGAAGTCATTACCATCCGCCATGGGTAAATGTGCCCCCTCACCCAGAGACACTGTACAGGGAATCGAACACAAACGTTGGTGAAGTTGCAGCTTCTCGGAATGTGATATAGTACAAAAGCCAAAAGCAGTGGAGTTGTCACGTTGTGTAAATGGTAAATAAAAAGAATACAATGATTTGCAAATCCCTTTCAACTTATATTCAATTGAATAGACTGCAAAGACAAGATATTTAATGGTTACACTGAGAAACTTCATTGTTTTGCATATAATCATGAACTTAAAATTTAATGGCAGCAACACATTGCAAACAAGTTGTCACATTGGGCATTTTTACCAGTGTGTTACATGGCCTTTCCTTTTAACAACACTCAGTAAAGGTTTGGGAACTGAGGAGACACATTTTTGAAGTGGAATTATTTCCCATTCTTGCTTGATGTACAGCTTAAGTTGTTCAACAGTCTCCCTTCTCATATTTCAGCCTTCATATTGCACCACACATTTTCAACGGGAGACAGGTCTGGACTACAGGCAGGCCAGTCTAGTACCCGCACTCTTTTACTATGAAGCCACGCTGTTGTAATACGTGGCTTGGCTATGTCTTGCTGAAATAAGCAGGGGCGTCCATGATAACGTTGCTTGGATGGCAACATATGTTGCTCCAAAAGCTGTATGTACCTTTCAGCATTAATGGCGCCTTCACAGATGTGTAAGTTACCAATGTCTTGGCCACTAATACACCCCCATACCATCACACATGCTGCCTTTTACACTTTGACCCTAGAACAATCCAGATGGTTCTTTTCCTCTTTGGTCCGGAGGACACAACGTCCACAGTTTCCAAAAACAATTTGAAATGTGGACTCGTCAGACCACAGAACACTTTTCCACTTTGCATCAGTCCATCTTAGATGAGCTCGGGCCCAGCGAAGCCAGCGGCGTTTCTGGGTGTTGTTGATAAATGGCTTTCGCTTTGCACAGTATAGTTTGAACTTGCACTTACAGATGTAGCAACGAACGATCCTTTACACATTGATGTCACTTTTTGATGCAATACCGCCTGAGAGATCGAGGCTCACAGGCATTCAGTGTGCAGTGATTACGTGAAGTGATTTCTCCAGATTCTCTGAACATTTTGATGATATTACGGAGCGTAGATGGTGAAATCCCTAAATTCCTTGCAAAAGCTCGTTGAGAAATGCTGTTCTTAAACTGTTCGACAGTTTGCTCAGGCAAAGTGACAAAGTGGTGACCCTCGCCCCGTCCTTGTTTGTGAATGACTGAGCATTTCACGGAAGCTGCTTTTATACCCAATCATGGCACCCACCTGTTCCCAATTAGCCTGTTCACCTGTGGGATGTTCCAAATAAGTCTAGGATGAGCATCCCTCAACTTTCTCAGTCTTTTTTGCCACTGGTGCCAGCTTTTTTGAAACATGTTGCAGGCATCAAATTCCAAATGAGCTAATATTTGCAAAAAATAACAACGTTTTCCAGTTCAAATGTTAAATATCTTGTCTTTGCAGTCTATTCAATTGAATATAAGTTGAAAAGGATTTGCAAATCATTGTATTCTGTTTTCATTTACAATTTACACAACGTGCCAACTTCACTGCTTTTGGGGTTTGTATATGGTAGATTAATTGATATCGCATTGCCTCATTCAGGTGTGGAGCTAAAAGAATGAATAATGAAGACCGGCTGTTAGAATATCCTATTGCAATGTTCCACTTTGAAAGTGTGTCTATTTTTAGTTCTGTCCCCAAGACCACCTTTTTCCTTATACAGTGGGTACGGAATGTATTCAGACCACTTTATATTGTTCGCTCTTTGTTTCATTGCAGCCATTTGCAAGTTCATTTTTTTTCTCTTTAATGTACACTCAGCAACCCATATTGACAGACACAAATAGAAATGTGGAAATGTTAGCAAATTTACTAAAAAAGAAAAACTGAAATATCACATGGTCATAAGTATTCAGACCCTTTGCTATGACACAAATATTTAACTCACATACTGCCCATTTTTTCTGATCCTCCTTGAGAGGGTTCTGCTCCTTCATTGAAGTCAGTGATGACATCTATTAAACAGACAAGAAGCAAGGAATTAAACACAGACAGAATTCAATTTAGCTCATTGAGGAGAAACGTCTGGGCTGTACTGTTTGAACAGTCTTCCACCACGCTCTGACAAAAGATTGTACGCCTCCTCTTTAATTTGACTTTCCCTGATTACATGGCAACAGCTGTTTCTAAAGGGACGGGGGTCGTAAACAGCCGTCGCCTTTGGTTACAAAACAGTTAAAAAAAAATATGCCTGGAGGGGGTCAGGTCCTGCTTCCTCTCCGCTTTGTAGATATCGGGTCAAGACAAAATCTTCCTGTGGATTACAATAGATCAAAGAAACCGACACCTTCATGTCGCTTCCCATCCTACACAGTGGAGTTTCACAAGCCTTTTGATTGGTAAGATCAAAAACAGCTTTTGTCTGCTCGCTGGGAACTCATTGAAACACAACGTTTTGTGATAACTTAGATACAATTATTCTGACATTTATTTATTGGACTTGGTTAGGAAAGGCACACACCTGTGTATATAAGACCTTACAGCTCACAGTGCATGTTGAAGAAAATGAGAATCATGAGGTGGAATGAACTGCCCAAGGATCTCAGACACAGAATGGTGGCAAGGCACAGATCTGGCCAAGGTTACAAAAAGAATTCTGCAGGACTCACGGTTCCTAAGAGCACAATGGCCTCCATAATCCTGAAGTAGAAAAAGTTTGGGACGACCACAACTCTTCCTAGAACTGGCTGCCCAGCCAAACTGAGCAATGGTGAGAGAGGTGAAGAAGAAGCAAAACATCACTTGGCTAAGCTCCAGAGATGCAGTAGGGAGATGGGAGAACAGTTTCGCAAAGTCAACTTTACTGCTGACCTCCAGCAGTCGGGGCTTTATGGCAGAGTGGCCTGACAGAAGCCTCATACAGTTTGACAAAAAACCCATGAAGGACTCCCAGACTGTGAGAAATAAGATTCTCTGGTCTGATGAGACCAAGATTGAACTTTTTGGCATTCATTCTAAGCAGTATGTGTGGAGAAAACCAGGCACTGCTCTTCACCTGCCCAATACAATCCCAAAAGTGAAACATGGTGGTGGCAGCATCATGCTATGGGGGTGTTTTTCAGCTCATGGGGCAGAACGACTGGTTGCAATTGAAGGAAAGATGAATATGACAGAGGACATAGATATTCTGGAAGAAAACCTCTCCCAGAGTGCTCAGGACTTCAGACTGGACTGAACTTCACCTTCCAACAAGGCAATGACGCTAAGCACACAGCTAAAATAACAAAGTAGTGGCTTCAGAACAACTCTGTGACCATTCTTGACTGGCCCAGCCAGAGCCTTGACCTAAACCCAATGGAGCATCTCTGTAGGGACCTGAACATGGCTGTTCAACATCCAACCTGACAGAACTGGAGACAATCTGCAAGGAAGAATGTCAGAAGATCCCCAAATCTGTTGCATTTATCCCAAGAAGACTCACTGCTGTACTCGCTCAAAAGGGTGCTTCTAAGGGTCTGAATACTTATGACCATGTGATATTTCAGTTTTTCTTTTTAAAAAAAATAGCAAAAATGTTGGTGCTGAGTGTACATTAATGAGAAGTAAAATGATCGTTTTTGATTTTTGCAATCAAACAAAGAGGGAACAATTTAAAGGGGTCTGAATACTTCCCGGTATGCAAAGGTGTATTTGTCTAGTATGCACTTAAATTACAAAATACGTTTCATGTTTGTTTAGTTCCGAGACATCCTGCGCCTCCAGCCCTTCTGACTGTCCCACGGGCATGTCGGTGGCCTCCAGCCAGTCCTGGTCGGGCATCCACAGCTCAACTGGCACAGGCATCTCCACCGAGAGGAGCTCTGTCTTCTCCTGGGGCTACGATGTAAGACAGACCTGCAATTTTAATGACTTTTTTTTTTTTTTTTAAACCATCATTTCAGATGTGCAGAGCAGGCAGAAAGAAAGTCATAACAAAGATGGCTTATGTTCACTTCTTTGTTTGTCTCCTTACTCCCCTGTGTTCACAAAGCCTGGGCCCACTGGGTGTATCGTTTCTTGGGCACAGTTGGTCCCCTAAACTTTCTTTCAAGGACTTCAGTATTTTATTTTATTTTTTCTTTCCTTTGGCTGCTTCTAAGAAACAAAACTCACAGTGGGAAGAAACTTGCTGAATCCCAGCCCAATTCTATCCTGAATGTTGACATGTGACTGATTGATTGATTGAGACTTTTATTAGTAGATTGCACAGTACAGTACATATTCCGTACAATTGACCACTAAATGGTAACACCCGAAAAAGTTTTTCAACTTGTTTAAGTCGGGGTCCACGTTAATCAATTCATGACATAGTTTCTATGTAGTTCAGATGTGTTTGGATCCCGAACCTGCATACATACAGCTTTTTTTTCAACTAATGAGATTTGACAAAAATGTGATAAACATTTTTTTTTTATCCCACACTAAAATATTGAGGCTTTTTGAAAATATTTATTTTAATATTTTAAGATAATTCTGATGATTTTACTTTAATCTGTGGGATTTCCCCCTTAATATAACCTGAAATATTATATTAAATGAAACTTAGCCACCATTAAATAAATACATATTTGATTATTTTACATTGATTTTATACAAAACAACATACCCATTATTACCAATCAAAAAAAAAAATTAAATAAATTTTTTGACGTTTTCAATATTTTTGTAATTCAAAAAATTGTCTAGCAAGAAAATAAAGATTTGACCACAAGGGAATAATATTATTATATAACAAAATATATATTTTATAAAAAAATTTACCCACTATAAAATACGTTATACAATGTAAACATTTTATAGCAAAAAACATCAATGTCTATATTTTGAAAAAGAAAAATACAATATAAACAATGTTATTTTAATAATTACAAATAATAAACAGATTGTCACAAATTATAAAAAAACAATCTTAATCACACTTACTGATCCATTTAAAAAAAAAAAAAAAAAAAGTTAATCATTGTGTGGACTCTCACCAAAACATAACCTAAATTGGAAGAATAACTACATGGTATGAAAAAACAATCTATACCACAAACTCAAGGCCCGGGGGTCAGAACTGGCCCACGACATCATTTTATCTGGCAAACACCTGCAAATGATATGTGTCAATAAAGTACTTAATATTTTCTCACTAAATGTAGTTGATTTTTTTCATTTTGACAGAAAAAATATAAGTACTGCTTGAAATTGCATGCCTTTTAAACGTTTAATAGTATCCATTATTGCAACAAATATTAAAGTATATTATACTTTCCAAACATGTTTTTGTCTAAATAAAAATACTTAACTTTACAGCAAACGACCCATTAAATTAATAAAAATGACAATACATTTTACGTTGTTCTTTACAGCACGTTACTGTAAATAAAAAAAACTACTACTGTTTTTTGCTTTAAAATTCTGTTGACTGAGCTGCCAGTTTTTGACCGTAAAATCTACGGTTGTTGTGTTTAACGGTGTATTACTGTAAATGGAAAAACGAGACATCTGTTTTTACGGTAGAAAAACTGGCAGCTAAGTTGCCAGAATAAAAAAAAGAACTTGTACTGTTTCTCCATTAACAATATAATGTTGTAAAAAAACAATGTACATTTAACACAAAAATTCTGGCAACTAAGCTGCCAGCTTTTTCCCGTAAACCCCCCCCCCCAAAAAAAACAGTGGTACTGTTTTTCCATTTACCGTAAAATGTTGTAAAACCCCCACCCAAAAAAAACACTGTATTTTACAGTAACTTTTTGCAAATGTAAAGTTTTTACTGTAAAATTGACAGTCTACTTTGTCAGGTTTAAGCACCGAACTATCTATTAAACAAGACAAGAAGCAAAGAATCAGGCAGAGACAGAGTTACATTTTGCTCATGAGGAGAACGCATGGATCTGCACACTCAGTTACAGTCTCACCCTACGCTCTGAGGAATAGCCCATGCGCTCCTCTATTTATTCAGTTTAGGAGTTCCCTAATTACATCGCTTGGGCTACTTCTAAAGGGAGGGGTCACACATTATGCGAGCAGCTCAGTACGCACAATACGTGATAATTCAGAACGGAGTGTGCTGGGGGCCTTGTAATTGTGCCCTGTCTCTGCTTTGTCTGCTTGCTGTTGATATGACTTATCTTCGTTGAGGTGCTGGTTCGTCCTTTGGCTGTTAGCAAGCTGAAAGACAGAAAACATCTGCGGCGAGGCCACTCCACACATGCAGTGGAAGATAACAAGTTGTGTGCCCTTGCACGAGAAGAAAAAGTACAGCTTGAACACAATAGATAATAACTAGAGCAACAACCTTTAAGCATAAGAGTTGTGTGATAACTTATATACGATTATTCTAACATACTTAGAACCATTCCTGTAATTAATAAAGAAATCCAGAGGCAAATTCATCCATTATTCACTGTTACAAGCGGCCCTCTCATAACTGCCGTGTGACCCTCAATGACCACTTTGACATCCCTGATCTATATCAACATATTCCAAACTGTAGACAAACAAATGACCCTGCTCCTTGGTGGAGGTAACAACGGATTTCCCTCTCTTTTATTTTCCCAGGAATTCGACAAGGCGGCGTCACGACAAGTGCAGCAAATGTTTGAGGAGATCGACAAGCAGCTGTACGAGGGCGAAGGCAGCGGCGTGGGGATATTGCCGGGACTGCAGGACGAGTGCCAGCAGTGGGCCGAGCGCTTCCCACATCTTCGGTTTGTCATCACTACGTTTCCTATTTCATGTGGAAAAATAAAATTTTTGAAAGGAACACTTTGAAACATGTGTGACTTAGGATCCTGGGCACCCAGCTGGTGTGTCCCAGCGACGAAGGCTTCCAATGGTACGGGGTCAGCAGCAGCATCCCTTCAGTATCCCAGAAGTCACCAGACAAAGAAGACAGCAGCACAGAGTGAGTTTCCACGTGTCTTGTTGTTAGGTTCAAACTGCACCCTCGTACAGTGTCACCCCACGTACAGTGTCAATCAGGGCATTTCCTGATTATACAGCTGAAGCTGCTTCTAAGGGGAGGGGTCACATTATGCAGTCAGCCCAGCACTGTTTCATAAACAGTTAAAACAACATGTGCTTGGAGCGGTGTCAGGTTTGCCCCTTCTCTGCTCGCCCGCCTTATCTTCTTGGAGATTTCGGGTCCTGTTACGGCCCCTCCCGTGGCTGTCCAAAACTGAAAAACAGACACTTCTACGGCTAAGTGCATTCCAGACACACAGTGGAGATTTACAAGCTGTCCGCCTTTGCTTGATAAGAACAAAGACAGCTGGATAGTAACCAGGGCAACCTGAACTGCAAGCAAACGAGTTGTGCGATAACTTATATAGAATTATTCTGACACTTGTCATGCACTCATCAGCATTATCATGTAGTCTTTTTGTGTCTCCAAGACTGAACGTGAAAGGCCGGAGCGCGGCGATGCAGAAGTCCAACTCGGCCGATCCGAACGGCTCCGGCGACAGGCCCCGAGTGATCGAAGCGGAGGGCCACATTGAGGAGTACCTGGCCTTTGACAGCATCAGCCTGTGAGTTTGCTGCACACTCGCCTTTTCCCAGCTGCAGTGCAACCTCGCGTGTCTCACACAGGGAGGACGAGTGGAAGTGCTCCCAGCCATGCCTGAGGCCCCGCTGCATGCCTCCCGTCTCGCCGTACAGGTGTCGCCGTCAGGCTGTTCTCGACCACTTGTTCGACGACGTGTGGAGGCAGCTGGTGGGCTGCACCAGAGAGCTGGTCCAGCGCCAGTGGGAGGGCCATGCCACCGGTATGCTCACCCTTAATTATTTGAACTCATCTGGCGACTTTAACCGTGTTTCACATTTACATAAACAAGGTTAAAAGCCTGAATAATAAACATGTTTGTATAAAACCCAAAACCAATGAAGTTGGCACCTTGTAACTAAAAAGAGAATACAATGAATTGCAAATCCTTTTCAACTTATATTCAATTGAAGAGACTTCAAAGACAAGATGGTAAATGGTAAATGGGTTGTACTTGTATAGCGCTTTTCTACCTTTTTTAAGGAACTCAAAGTGCTTTGACACTATTTCTACATTCACCCATTTACACACACATTCACACACTGATGGTGTGTAAATGTGAGATACTTAACATTCAAACTGGAAAACGTTGTTATTTTTTGCAAATATTAGCTCATTTGGAATTTGATGCCTGCGACATGTTTCAAAAACGCTGGCACAAGTGGCAAAAAAGAGTGAGAAAGTTGAGGAATGCTCGTCAAAGACTTATTTGGAACATCCCACAGGTGAACAGGCTAATTGGGAACAGGTGGGTGCCATGATTGGGTATAAAAGCAGCTTCCGTGAAATGCTCAGTCGTTCACAAACAAGGACGGGGCGAGGGTCACCACTTTGTCAACAAATGACCGAGCAAATTGTTCAACAGTTTAAGAACAACATTTCACAAGCAGCTATTGCAAGGAATTTAGGGATTTCACCATCTACGCTCCGTAATATCATCAAAAGGTTTAGAGAAGCTGGAGAAATCACTGCACGTGAGCGGCAAGGCTGAAAACCAACATTTAAAAAAGCGACATCAGTGTGTAAAGGATATCACTACATGGGCTCAGGAACACTCAAAAAAAACAACACTGTCAGTAACTACAGTTGGTCGCTACATCTGTAAGTGCAAGTTAAAACTCTACAATGCAAAGCCAAAGCCATTCATCAACAACACCCAGAAACACCGCCAGGTTCGCTGCGCCCGAGCTCATCTAAGATGGACTCATGGAAAAGTATTCTGTGGTCTGAAAAGTCGACATTTGAATTTGTTTTTGGAAACTGTGGATGTGGTGAGTGTTTACTGAGTGTTGTTAAAAGGAAAGGCCATGTAACACAGTGGTAAAAATGCCCCTCTGACAACTTTTTTTGCAATGTGTTGCTGCCATTAAATTCTAAGTTAATGATTATTTGCAAAAATAAAATTACATTTTTTTAGTGCAAACGTTAAGTATCTTGTCTTTGCAGTCTATTAAATTGAATATCAGTTGAAAAGGATTTGCAAATCATTGTATTCTCTTTTTATTTACCATCTACACAACGTGACAACTTCACTGCTTTTGGCTTTTGTACCAGACTAGTTTTGGCTACTTTGCTTCAGCAGCCTTCCTCAGAGGTGTCATGTGATGATGCTATTTTTACTATTCAGGCTTTTCTAGATGAACCTTGTTTATATAAATGTATTATCAGTAGGCCAAATGAACATGTGTTTCACATTGCGTGGTTGGCAGATGACGAGAGGCCTTCTAGGCGCTTGAGTCCTCCGCCATTGTTCTCCACACTGCCCGCCATGCTGCCCAAGGTGAGACAGAGCAGAGCGCCACCTTTGCCTACGCTCGCTACCGGCCTGCAGTTCCAGGTTAGTTGGTCAGTGGACTGATTCAAGTAACAGATTACCAATATAAACACTTTCTTGGTCAACACAAATGGGGGACACAAATCATTTCACAAGGATTGACACCCAATTATCCAAGTACGGTAAATGCCTTATTTGAATGTTGGCCCTGCGATGAGGTGGCGACTTGTACAAGGGACAAGCGGTAGAAAATGGATGGATGGATGGATGGAAAGGCCAAAGAAAATATTACAGACAGAAAAGCCACTAGGGGGCATGTTTGCACGTAACGGGAGGATTGCTGCCATACGCTTTAATGCAGGGGTGTCCAACTTGTTTTCATGGAGGGCCACATCGCAGTCATGGCTGCCCTCAGGGGGCCACTTGTAACAGTGAATGTAAGAATATCAAAGTATAATCGCCTCGTTATATTATTGTCTATGCATTTGGTTATTTGATTGTTGTACGTACAAATTGATGAAGTCCAGGTGACAAGCAGATATTTAAATATTTATTGTTATTTTTACAAACTATCACATGGTATATAATAATTAGGGGTGCTAAAAAATGTATTTCATTACATACGAATCCCAATTGTCAGGTTCAAACACCGAACTATCTATTAAACAAGACAAGAAGCAAGGAATCAAACAGAGACAGGATTCAATTTTAGCTCATGAGGAGAGCGCGTGTGGACCTGCACCCTTCGTCAGTGTCACCCCACCGCTCTGAAGAGGGAGCTCCACGCCTCCTCATTTATTTGGGCATTTCCTGATGATATAGCTGCAACTGCTTCTAAGGGCAGGGGGTCATAAACAGCTGCTGCGCTGGGTCATAAACAGTTCAAACGAAAAGGTGCTTGGAGCGGTGTCAGGCTTGCCTCCTCTCTGCTCGTAGATTTCGGGTCCTTCCTGTGGCAGTCCAATAGATCAAAGAAACCGACACCTCCACGTCGCATTCCATCGCGCACCGTGGAGGTTTACAAGCTGTAGGCCTTTTGCTTGATAAGATCAAAGACAGCTTTTGTCTTCTCGCAGGATAACCTGAACTCCAAGCAAACAAGTTGTGTGATAACTTATATACGGTTATTCTGACACCGATTTTTTTTTTGTAATTTTCAAAAATATATATATTTTTTTGACGAATTTATAACAAATAAAAAAATTAGGTAATTTCTATGCTTACTTTGGTGCGCGTATGTCAGCAACCAAAAGTAGGTTTGGTAACCTGTAAGCTGTTTTGTTAAGGTGTTATTATTATTATTATTATTATTATACCAAATAATATATTGCAAAAAATCAGCTTAAATCGTGTTGAATCGAGTATCGATTATGAATCAAATCCTCACCCCGAGAATCGGAATCGAATGGCAAGGTGCCCAAAGATTCACACCATTAACAATATTTGTATGTATATTAAAGTTTAAAACATAGGAAATTTCATGTATTACATACATTTTTTTCTGTTAAAATGGAAACAACGAAAACATTTAGTTAGAAAGAGGAAGTATCCACATTATTCCCAGGCTTTCGCAGGCCACATTAAGTTTAGTTTAGTTTAGTCTTTATTTGAAGGGACAATGTACAGAAACATTAAGCTCAAAGACAGATATGTTCTGTACCAGATTATGGCTAAATAGCTAATTTCCATCTGCAGTCCCTGGCTACCTAAATTAAAGGGATACAAAAATCATGCAATAAAATTATGACAATAAAATCATACACAAGTATTAAGAAAAAAGTCATAAAATGCCCTTTCATGGACACGTACTTAATATACAATACAACCACACCTAAAATTAAATGACGTGTCAGGCCGGATCTGGCCTTGAGTTTGCTATAATGCTTTGTAGTCAATGCATTTATTATTTGGCATGTTGGTGTGACAACATTATATATCTTAGCATTCACACAAATTCTAAGCAATTTGTAGTCATCTTTTCAAAGGAAACCTCAATGTTTGTAATATTTGACTTTTAAAACATTTTTTTTTAGCAAATTTAAATAAGTTTCAGGTGTCCCCAATAGTGTGTTGGAATGATGTTGGTCAAAATCTAGCCTTGATGCTGGAATTTGGATGGTTCAAAAGAGTTTTTGAGTCAGCCCTACTGGGAACACGCCGTTTTATGTGCAGTTAGCTTTAATGTTAATGAGCTGTGTTTGTCCGTCCTGTCAAGCACCGAACTATGTATTAAACAGGACAAGAAGCCAGGAATCAAACAGAGACAGGATTCAAATCAGCTCATGAGGAGAACGCGTGGAACTGCACCCTCGTACAGTGTCGCCCCACGCTCTGAGGAAAAAGTTCCCGTGCTTCCCCATTTATTTGGGCATTCCCTGATTACATAGCTGAAGCTGCTTCTAAGGGGAGGGGTCACATTATGCAGCAGCCCAGCACACACGATACATAAACAGTTCAAACAAAATGTGCTTGGAGCGGTGTCAGGTTCACCCCCTCTCTGCTCGTCCACCTTATCTTCTTGGAGACTTCGGATCCTGATACGGCCCCTCCCGTGGTTGTCCAGATCTGAAAAACAGAGACTCCTACGGCGTGGTGAATTCCATGGCACACAGTGGAGATTTACACGCTGTCCGCCTTTGCTTGATAAGAATACACATACACAAACACGTATCCCCGTTTCATCCTTACCCCTGCACCCTGACGTTGTTTTCCTCATCTGCTCTTTTTCATTTCTCCTGTCTTGTGTTTTTCCCCACGCCCTACAAGAGGTCAAAGGGCTCAAAGCACAAGTCCCGATGGAAATCCAAAAAGCAGAAAAGGCCGACCAGTGTATGTAAAACTGCCTCGCTTTGAGCCAAAATGGCGGCTCGCGACCATTGCCCTCCATCTCAGCTCCTCCTGCCTTAGTTGTAGACTCTGCTTGTGCCCGTCCATTATCACAGATTAACTTGTTTTGTTTGCCTTTTTAAAAGTCTTGTGAGTGTTTTTATTTGAGTAGCTTTGCAGATTATGGGGCCTGCTGCATGCTAATTAACTCTGGACAAGTCCACCCCATAAAATAACTAACCACAATAAAGCATGTGGGTGTCATCTGCCTACTACATCACCTGTTCTCTCACCAGGCGGGAAAGGTTCAGCACAACCTGAATGACCTCATCACCATCCACAGCATCCCGCTGCAGCAGAGGAACCTGACTGCGCTGGACAGAACCCAGTAAGGAGGCACTATTAGAAGCCGCCCAGTCTCCGTCCACCCACACTCCCCATTCTTCCTGCAGGGAGACGGAAGAGAGCATCCCCTTGAGCCCGTCGCCCGTCGGCAAGCCTCGCACTCGCCGAGTTCTGGAGTATAGCTCTTCGTCGTTGACCCGCCCACCTCAGTCGGCACGCCGCAGGAACCTTCCGCCCCGGACACTCCAGCCTCTGGCTCCCAGTCTGAGTCAGTCCAGCACAATGGGGTCCATGGATGAGATCATTCGGGGCACACGGCTGTGAGTTGAGGCGCACACACACAAATACACACACACACACACACACATACACGCCTTTCAATGGTGGTTGTTGTCAGGCTCAAACACCGAACTATCTATTAAACAAAGACAAGAAGCAAGGAATCAAACAGAGACAGGATTCAATTCAGCTCATGAGGAGAGCGCGTGCACTTGCTCCCTTGTACAATGTCGCCCCACGCTCTGAGGAAAGGGTTCCACACGCCTCCTCATTTATTTGGGCATTTTCTGATTACATGGCTGCAGCTGCTTCAAAGGGGAGGGGTCATAAACGGCTGCGGCGCTGGGTCATAAACAGTTCAAACAAAAAGGTGCTTGGAGCCGTGTCAGGTTTGCCCCCCCTCTGCTTTGTAGAGCTCGGGTCATGATAAGGTCTTCTTCCTGTGGCTGTCCAATTGATCAAAGAAACGGACACCTCCACGTCGCATCCCATCGCACACAGTGGAGGTTTACTTTTGGTTGATAAGATCAAAGACCGCTTTTGTCTTCTCGCATGGGAAACAAGTTGTGTGATAACTTATATACAATTATTCTGACAGTTGTTGTTTGTCGTCATTTTGGTGGGCTTGTCGGGTGTCGGCCCAGGCCTACACTCCCAGTCTGCCACACTGTCCTTGCGCCCGATGTCACGCCGTAGTCTGGGTACTGGCTTGTCGGGGGTTGTCCCTGTGGGCGGTGGGGGGATGGATCGGCTGATTCTTGGTAGACGGTGGGTTCCGAGGCTTTTTTTGTTTTTATTTTATTTTGTATTTATTTATTTTTGGGGCGTTGGGGACTGGTGGCGCCCTCGCTGCCTGCTTGCCCGACAGACTGTGTGTCTGGAGCCACTGGGTCCCGCCGGATGCCCGGCTCTGTGGGGGCCGGCTGGGTCTGTCGTGGCGCCATCTGCTCTGGTAGTGAGTGGCCTTGTGTGTCGGCGTGTCTGTGACCTCCTCCTTTCTTTCTTGTTTTTGTTTTTTTCCCTTCCCTCAGGGGGAGCCTCCTGCCTGGGCAGTTGCTGGATGTTCCATCTCCATCTTGGGGTCTCTGCAGGCAGGGCCAACTTACCCTTAGGGAGGGCCCTGGGGCGAAGGGGGAAACAAATTATGATTCCGCTCAACAGAATAGCAACAATGCAAAAATATGATCCGTTTTAAAAATAATTGTGTTTATTGTTTTTGTTTGACTTTAATAAAGTCAAATACAAAAAATGCAACGAGAGAAGTATCCCACATTTCTATTGTGTAAAGCCATTATGCACAGCAGATATGATCACAGGGGTGCCCATTACGTTGATTACGAGCTACCAGTTGATGGTGGAGGGTGTGTCAGTCGATCGCCACCCAGGCATTAAATAGACCTAAAAATGAGCGATCATCAATCTTAACCCAGACGGCATTTTCGTAACTTTATTGACATTCTCGGCTCCCGAGGGTCTTGTGAGATGACGCCGGCTGCCGCCAGATCATTATTAAGAAAAAATGACCGACAGGAAGGCGAGAAACACTTTTTATTTCCACTGCTGTCAAAACTCGAAAGACCGACTGCACAGTTCCTGTCTTCACAATAAAAGCCCTGCTTCATCCTGCCTGTGCTAACAAAATAAGAGTCTCAGAAAGCTAGCGAGCTATGGAGTTTGCCGCCAATGTATTTCTTGTAAAGTGTATAAAAAGGAGTATGGAAGCTGGACAAACAAGATGGCAAAAATGGCAAATGGGTTATACTTGTATAGCGCTTTTCTACCTTCAAAGTACTCAAAGCGCTTTGACACTTTCCACATTCACCCATTCACACACACTGATGGCGGGAGCTGCCATGCAAGGGTGAATTCAGTGTCTTGCTCAAGGACACATTGGACGTGACTCGGTTATTAGCTGGGGATCAAACCAGGAACCCTCAGGTTGCTGGCACGGCCACTCTCCCAACCGCGCCACACCGTACCCTGAGAGGGCAAAAAGCAACCACTTTCATGTGGCATTGGACAGAAAAGAGGACTTCTAATTCGCCTCCATTTGAAAATGTGGACGTTTATCATCACTACTGTCTGATTCCAATTAATGCAAGTCATCACAATCAACTTATTTTCTTGTCTTCATGAACGAAAGGAATGTTAAACATGCTTGTGTTATCATTAAACACCTTTAACTTGTTAACAAAAACCTCTCTTTCACAAATAAATAAATATAAATGATGTAAATGAATGAGGTGGATCCCTTCCAGTTGGCCCATTGAAAAGTAGCTCTCCTGCAGAAAAAGTGTGGGCAACCCTGATCTACACTATATTGCCAAAAGTATTTGGCCACCCATCCAAATGATCAGAATCAGGTGTCCTAATCACTTGGCCCGGCCACAGGTGTATCAAATCAAGCACTTTCTACAAACATTTGTGAAAGAATGAGCCGCTTTCAGGAGCTCAGTGATTTCCAGCGTGGAACTGTCATATGATGCCACCTGTGCATAAAGGTCCATAAAGACAGGGATGACAGAGTCTGGTGTGGATGAACTTGACTGGCCTGCACAGAGTCCTGACCTGAACCCCGATAGAACACATTTGGGATGAATTAGAACGGAGACTGAGAGCCAGGCCTTCTCCACCAACATCGGCGTGTGACCTCACCAATGCGCTTTTGGAAGAATGGTCGAAAATTCCTATAAAACACACTCCGCAACCTTGTGGACAGCCTTCCCAGAGGAGTTGAGGCTGTAATAGATGCAAAAGGTCATATTGAAACCTATGGGTTAGGAATGGGATGGCACTTCAAGTTCATATGTGAGTCAAGGCAGGTGGCCAAATACTTTTGGCAATATAGTGTACATCCACAATATGATTTGCCTGAGTGACTGGACAGGACATGTTTAAAAATAAATTTAAAAAAAATGTCCCTATATCTATAATCTTTTAAAAGGCCTTAGTGGCCACATGCGTGGACAGCACCTTTTAGCTCTTATTTTTCAAAATTGTGTACACTACTGAATTGGGGTCTTATGGCCGCTTATGTGGACACTTGTACTGCCATCTGGTGGTGTCAGAAGAGTAAATGGAGTTTGGAAAAAAAAAAAGTGTAAAAATAAGAATTAGCATGTCACTAAACATGAAGTACACGTTTGTTACTTATGGACTAATAAGTACATCATATCAAAAGATGATTTTTAGTTTTGATTCTAATTAGGGTCCAATAAGCCCAAATAGCAAAGAGAAATAAAAAAAAAGCATGTAAACAAACAGCTTGGGCCTTAAGAGGTTAGGTCAGGGGTCGGCAACCCGCGGCTCTAGAGCCGCATGCAGCTCTTTAGCGCCGCCCTAGTGGCTCTCTGGAGCTTTTTCATAAATGTATGAAAAATGGAAAAAGATGAGGGGAAAAAATTGTTTTGTTTGTTTTAATATGGTTTCTGTAGGAGGACAAACATGACACAAACCTCCCTAATTGTTATAAAGCACACTGTTTGTATTAAACATGCTTCACTGATTCGAGTATATGGCGAGCGCCGTTTTGTCCTACTAGTTTTGGCGGTCCTTGAACTCACCTTAGTTTGTTTACACGTATAACTTTCTCCGACTTTCTAGGACGTGTTTTATGCCACTTCTTTTTCTGTCTCATTTTGTCCACCAAACTTTAAACATGCACAACGGTGAGTTTTGTTGATGTTATTGACATATTTGGTCACTGCATGACTGCAAGCTAATCGATGCTAACATGCTACTTAGGCTAGCTATATGTACATACTGCATCATCCTGCCTCATTTGTAGGTATATTTGATGTAATTTAGTTTACTTTAAGTCATCTTAATTCAATTTATATCTCATGACACACTATCCGTATGTAATATGGCTTTTAATTTTTTGCGGCTCCAGACAGATTTGTTTTTGTATTTTTGGTACAATGGGTGAGGGCCGACATCCGGGCAACTGAGCTACATACGGGTTCTTCGAGCCATAGCAACGAGACTGGCGTTGAAAACAAACCGTTGCCATTACTCTTTAACCTGTCGACCTACGCTGGTTAAACCCGTCATTCTGCCTCCAAAATGCCGAAAAACTGTGTTGTTTTTGGTTGTGCTAACCACAACCGGAAACAGGGAAAACAAAGGTTGTATTTTGTTCTGCCAAAGCGCGATAAAAGCCCACAGAGACGAGACAAATGGCTCGCAGCTTTACACCGGGAAAACGAGGACGGTTCTCACTGGAGTCCCCCAAAGTCCCGGGTCGTGTGTTCGGATCACTTCGTTTCTGGTAAATATAAAGAACAAAAATCCACCTTCTTAACCACAACTTGGCTATACCGTCCGTGCTAATGTTGTACTTGTTGAATTTTTACCTTATAACGTTCGACAGCTGAAGTTGTTGTACAAAAATAACATGCGGTATATACTATATAGTCTATAGCCTAGCTAGCTATTTTCGAAAACCGGACAACGAGAGGATACCAAAGGCAGCGTTAAGATGGACACCACCGGGAAAACGTAAGCCAGGGCGGCCAAAGAACACCTGGCGAAGAACAGTTGTACTTAAACAATACATGTAGCCCTCAAATCTCTCAATATTTTATACACTAACACTTGATCTTGTTGTTGATAACTTCCGCGTCTCTTTCTTAGTAGCGCGCAGGCTAAGCTAATTAACAAGCTAAGCTAAGCCTGAGAAGCTTTAAAGTTCACTGAGACGAGTCTGACGCAAATAATACATTTTCGTTTTTTCACACGATATGTGAATAAGTAAAAATGCGTAAATGAAGGATTTAACGCCGACTTCCAAGCCACGACGCTCGTTAAATGCTTTTTCTGTCAATGCTGTGTTCGCTGTGAGCTGGTTTGTTTTCAACGAATTCCCGGTTGCTCGGGGATTGGTAGGCGGAAGTGACGTAGGTCCGCCCTCACCCATATGGCTCTTTCAACATTTTGGGTTGCCGACCCCTGGGTTAGGTAGACTTTTTAAATCAGTGGTCCCCAACCACCGGGCCGCACAAGAAAAAAACAAAAAAAAAAACACTTTTTTTTTATTTATTTTTTTTAAATGAAATTAACATAAAAAACACAATATATACATTATATATCAATATAGATCAATACAGTCTGCAGGGATACAGTCCGTAAGCACACATGATTGTATTTATTTATGTTAAAAAAAATTTTAAAAAAAAAAAAAAAAATTCAAATACACCCCCCCCCCACCGGTCAAATTTTCAAGCGTTGACCGGTCCGCAGCTACAAAAAGGTTGGGGGTGACTGTTTTAAATAACTTGTGCCTCATGGTGCTGCAGTGAAGAATAACAGTGGCACATGTAGCAGATGAACTAATGATGAACTCCAAATGGAAAAGTAACGTTTGTTGTTTGAATTGTCGTCTTCCTCCAAAAGACCCACGGCCAGCGACCGGCTGATGTCTCCGTTGTTTGCACTGAGCAGGAACATGCTCCTACCGCC
Source organism: Entelurus aequoreus (assembly GCF_033978785.1). Taxonomy (NCBI): domain Eukaryota; kingdom Metazoa; phylum Chordata; class Actinopteri; order Syngnathiformes; family Syngnathidae; genus Entelurus; species Entelurus aequoreus. The sequence continues at coordinate 67,923,055 of NC_084739.1, forward strand.
CATCGGCGCCGGCGACGTGGGGTCGGAGCAGCAGCCCAAAGCTGCTCAGGTAACTCCGCATGTTCAAGTTCAAAACCACACTAGAAATCGTCTAAAAATGGTGGCGCCCTTTCCAGCGCCAGAAAGGCCCGTCGAGCCGGGCCCACAGCGCTATAAATGATGAGGTTGCTAGTTCAATTCCAAGGGATCGTCTCTACCCACTGGATGTCTTCTCCCGCCCCAACACCACACACACGTACAGGGTAAGTTGTCACCTTTTATGAACCTGTTTTGGACATTGTAGTGTTTGAGCGCTGATGTTCCCCCTCAGTCGGACACGCCTTACCGCCGCTCCTTCACGGTGCTGGACAACATCGGGCAGGGGAGGCCTGGTAGAGCCTCTGTCGCCACAGGTAAGAGATTTCACTTTGAAATATTGGTTATGGAAAACGGTGTTAGAGCCCTCTACCAAAGGCCAAAAAAAATTTCCTAATTTAGGTTTGCACCAAATTCTACACCCTCCTCCAATGTTCCCTCTAACTTTTCTAACTCCCTGAGCATTCTTGGACCACATGTGAGCAACACTGTCGCCAAGCCAGCATCACACCAGTCAGCTGACATAACAAGTTAAATGTTTATTGTGATAATCAAATAACAGTCATTGCCATTATAATATTTTATAATATAATATATACTGTATGGCCCACTGGCAACGAAAAAAAAATGTCATGATCTGTATGTTGAATGTGGGGGTCCTGCTGTAGAATAACTAGAGACATGTACCCTTTTCTGAGATCTCATTTTGTTTCCCTTCAAACATCCACATTTGGCACAATGAGATGTGTGCTGTAGCACAAGCATGGGATAAAATGTACAACTTGTTGTCTGTAAAGAGTTTTTGTTAGCATTTATCTAATGTAGTAACTGCATTTCATGATTACTATCCATAAATCAACATTGCTAATACATGACACTAGAATAAGCAAACATCTGATTGTTGAGTTTGGCTGTAAATGTAGTGCCCGTTCGTTTTGCCAAAATAAGAGTTGGCATTCAGAATGTAACATCCACTAATCAACCCTGATAAGGCACACCTGTGAAGTGAACACCTTTTCAGGCGACCTCTTCAAGCTCATGGAGAGAATGCCAAGAGTGCGCAAAACAGTAGTCAGAGCAAAGGGTGGCTATTTTGAGGAAACTAGAATATAAAACATGTTTTCAGTTATTTAAGTACATAACTCCACATGTGTTCATTCATAGTTTTGATGTGTGTCAGGTTCAAACACTGATGACATCTATTAAACAAGACAAGAAGCAAAGAATCAAACAGAGACAGAATTCAATTTGGACTCAATATTGAGGAGAGTCGCCTGTACACCGTACCCTTGTACAGTATCTCAGCACGCTCTGGCGAAAGATTGTACTCCTCCTTCTTTATTTGACTTTCTCCGACCACATGACCACAGCTGTTTCTAAAGGACAAAGGTCGTAAACGAGTTCAAAAAGACGTTCGTAAAACAGTTCAAAAAGAGGTCGTCTGGAAATTGGGCATATCCTGCCTTCTCTCCGCTTTGAAGTCCTTGGGTTAGAACAATATCTTTCTGTTGATTACCATACATGAAAGAAAACAGAACATCTTCATGCTGCTTCCCCCCCTACACAGTGGAGTTTTACAAGCCTTACTCTTGGTAGGTTTCAAAGACAGCTTTTGTCTTCTCGCCGGGCACTCAGATGTAACACAAAGTTTTTGTGATAACTTACAAACAATTATTCTAACAATGTGACAATCTACAACAGGGGTGGGCAATTAATTTTCACCGGGGGCCGCATAAGCAACCCGAGCACTGCTGGAGGGCCACACGACAATATTTCAATTAAATTTTGCTCAATATTATTTTTGATATACCATAAGATAAATAATAATGATGATAATAATTAATAATAATAATAATAATTTCATTTAACCTAACTTAACTTTATACAAAAGCAGATTGCTTTTTAAGGTCACTTTATCCTGCATTATCCAACATTTTTCCCCATCAGATTTGGACAACCATCTGTTGTTAAAAATAGTTTTTAATCATATCTATTCTATATTGTTTTTTATATTGGTTTTATATGTAATTGTTTTTTCTTTTTATTCAGTCATTGGTGGAGCTAAGGATAATATTTGAATATTGTTTGTAATATTGTTGTGCAGCACTTTGGAAACATTTTGTTGTTTAAATGTGCTATATAAATAAAGTGGATTGGATTGTCACACCTGCCAGCTTGTCCCAACACGCATTTACCTCTGTGAACAAGTCATTACCTGTGGTTGTCTCTTTAATTGACTGCATCCGAGCTCTCATCCAAAGTTAGCGAAAAACAGTCCTGTCTCCGGGCATTATCAGCGCAACAAAGTCCAATAAGCACTCCTTAATAAACTCTCCGTCAGAAAACGCCTTACTTTTTCTGGCGCTTTTGTGAGAAATGACGAAACTTGTCCTGACGGCTGCACCTCTGGGGGTGTGAAATATGGCACAAAGTCCTTGTTGGGTTTGCAGTTTTACCATCAACGCATCAGCCTCCCTTGCGCGCGCTTCATCAGACACATCCCGGTATTTTCCCTCGTGTTTCTTCGTGTAGTGGCGATTAAAATGATATTTAAACACAGCAACCTGTGTACCACACATTAAGCACACGGCTTTACCATTAATTTATGTAAAGAAATACTTGGTAGTCCATCTCTTGTTGGAAACACGCCATTCCTCATCAACTTTTCTTTTTTTAGCATCTCATCACTTGTCGCTGTGCACCTGCACTCACAGGTTCCCTCCGGACATACGGCATAAATAACACATTTCAAAATAAAAGCAGCACAGTTGTATTGCGCGCACGACATAGATGTTTTTTAAACTTTATTTTGTAATTTGTAATTGCGCCGTTCAATTCACTCACAATCGCACACGCGCATACGTCCACACGGAAGTAATACAAATAACGCTTTTCAAAACAAAAGCAGCACCGTTGTATTGCACACTCGACATAGATACTTTTTTAAATTTATTTTGTAATTTATGATTGGCCTCACGCGGGCCGGACAGGGATGCGTAAAGGGCCGGATGCGGCCCGCGGGCCGTACAATGCCCAGGTCTGATCTACAATGTAAATAGTCATGAACATAAAGAAAACACATTGAGTGAGAAGGTGTGTCCAAACTTTTGGCCTGTACTGTACATATATGTGTATATGTGTATATACATATCTATATATATATATACCAGGGGTCGGCAACCTTTACCACTCAAAGAGCCATTTTGGAAAGTTGGAAATTTAATGTTAGTGCAGCCCGCGACTTTTAATTGAACGGCGCTTGATAGCGTCTTTCTTGCCAACCCTCTCAATTTTCCGGGAGACTCCCAAATTTCAGGATGTGCTGGCACTGCTTTTAGCGCCCTCTACAGCCTGCCCAAACAGCGTACCTGCTTGGCCACATGATGAATGCAGCTTTTGCTTGCACACGTAAGTGCCAGCAAGGCATACTTGTTCAACAGCCACACAGCTTACACTGACGGTAGTCGTACAAAAACAACTTTAACACTGTTACGTTACAAATATGCGCCACACTTTGAACCCACACCAAAAAAGAATGACAAACACATTTCTGGAGAACATCTGCACTGTAATACAACATAAACACAACACAACAAATACCCAGAATCCCATGCAGCCCTAACTCTTCCGCTCAACCGACGCACGGAGGGAGTGGGGGGGGTTGATGTGTTGGGGGGTTTGGTGGTAGCGGGGGTGTATAATGTAGACCGGAAGAGTTCGGGCTGCATGGGATTCTGGGTATTTGTTGTGTTGTGTTACGGTGCGGATGTTCTCCAGAAATGTTTATGTCATTCTTTTTTGGTGTGGGTTCACAGTGTGGCGCATATTTGTAACGTAACAGTGTTAAAGTTGTTTTTGTACGACTACCGTCAGTGTAAGCTGTGTGGCTGTTGACCAAGTATGCTTTGCTGTCTCCTACGTGTGCAAGTAAAAGCAACATATAACATGTGGCCGGGCTGGCACGCTGTTTGTAAATGCTATAGAGGACAATTAATGCAGTGCCATTAGGGCACGTCCTTGATTAAGTCATTAGAGTGAAAATAGGATAATATTTGCCCTGGGAGATTTCTAGGAGAGGCAGTCTACTGGGAAAATCGGGGGGGTCGTTAAGTATACTGGGAAAACCGGGAGGGTCGGCAAGTATGCAGCTGAGCCGCATCAGAGTGGTCAAAGAGCCGCATGCAGCTCCGGAGCCGCGGGTTGCCGACCCCTGATATATACACACAGACAGACCATTTACCATAATACTGCACTGTAGCTTTTTTTAGAGGAGTTAATGTGTGTTGGCCATCCATAACGCTCCCTCCTGTCTCCACCAGATTCCCTTGGGATCGGTGTGACCGGCGTCAGCCTCGGCATCGCCAGCTCGTCTTTCCTCGACTCGTTTTCCCACCACCACCCCCTGGGCCACTGGCCAATCAGGGATGAGGAGCTCCATGCCCCGCTCCCAGGTTAGTAGGCAGAAGCAGCCGAGCCACCCGACCATTTCTGTCCAGTAACAAATTGAAACTGGTCTTCCCCCCTGTCCCGTAGCTCCAGTGGTGCCCGTGTCCGTCCCGCCTCGGTCTCACAGCCGGGGCGGCTTCTCATCCAGACTCAGCAGACCTGGACTGTAGCGAATGGCTTTAAAAGTCTCCATGCACTTCAGCCACTCTTCTTTGTACACAGCGGTCAAGTGGCCACCTTTTTATTTTATTTTACAGAAACGCTTCACCAGAAAGGTCTATTTTTGTATTTTCAGTCAGCTCTGGCGGCTGCCAAAACCAACCAGCAACACTTCAGCCTGCAAGAGGTGTGCTTATTTAACTGTGACAAAGCAGGGAACACAAATAAGACTAAGCTAAAAACTAACCTTTAGTACTGTATTTTGTATCAAATAAAATGGTGGCGTGTTTATAAGTGGATTGTGTATCAGTTTAAATTAAGGCCTGTTATCACCACTTTAATTTACATTTAATCATTCTAGACTAGTGATATTCAAACTGTGGTACACGTACCACTAGTCAAAGTGGTGCATAGAGAGTATGGCCGACTCGATTGCAGGCGATCTCCTCAATGATTGGTCACTCATGTGACCACAGGGCGCCATGACGGCTACTCACTTTGAGCTGATGCTATGTGTTAGGGGTGTCAAAGATAATCGATTTTTGAATGAATCGCCATTCTTATTTGTAACTATTCTTAATCGATTAAAAAACTAATCAGATTTGAAAAATAAATATATATATATTTTTAATCTGTCCTGTCCAGCCACTTAGGCAAATCATATAGTTGATGTAATAATAATAATAATAGATTTTATTTGTAAAAAGCACTTTACATTGAGTAAACAACCTCAAAGTGCTTGTGTATTAAAAATAAATAAAAAGATAATAAAAAATAAATAAAAATAAAAACTAGAACAGCCAAATAGCTAAAACTAGTATGCATATAAATATATATATATATAAAAGGCTTTTTTAAAAAGAAGGGTTTTTAAGCCTTTTTTAAAAGCATCCACAGTCTGTGGTGCCCTCAGGTGGTCAGGGAGAGCATTCCACAGACTGGGAGCGGCGGAGCAGAAAACCCGGTCTCCCATTGTTCGTAGCTTTGTCCTCTGAGGTTGGAGGAGGTTAGTCTGTCCGGAGCGGAGGTGTCGTGTGGAGGATTTGGGGGTGAGCAGTTCTTTGAGGTAGAGGGGGGCATTTCCATGGAGGCACTGGTGGGTTAGTAGGGAGACTTTGAATTCAATCCTGAGTGGAACAGGAAGCCAGTGAAGGGATTTGAGAGTTGGTGTGATATGGTCATATTTCCGCACTCTCATCAGGATCCTAGCAGCACTATCCTGTAAGTACTGCAGCTTCTGGATCTTCTTGCTGGGGATCCCCACAAGAAGTGAGTTGCAGTAGTCTAGGCTGGAGGAGACCAGAACAAAACGCTGTTGTATCATCCGTAAATTATACTAACTTTACTTTGGCTCCAAAGCTAGTAAAGATTTTGGCAAAATGAGGATAGTAAGTTCTTCTTTTTCGTCCCTCTGTATTTTTTGTTTACATTTATTGCACCACCGGGGGTGTTAGTGCGCCTGCTGGTCATGAAACACTGCAGGAATGTAGCAGCAGAGTGTGTCAAATGCGGCCGCAAAATGATTGCACAAAAGTTGGAAAAATGCAGATTATGGGCAAGAATATTAACTTTATTGTTCTTTGATGATAAAAAACAAGACAAAAGTGCAAATATATCATGAACAAGAGATAAAGTCTCAAAAAAAAAATTAAAATGAACAGGCATTAACTAATGTTGTTGATACAGCTCACTTCTTCTTTCCTTTTAGGGATTTTGGGGATTTTACTTTTTTTTTGCAGTACTTAGCCTCCAGGCCGGACAGGAAACCATCAAAGCTCTCCACTCTGGACTTTTGTCTTTGCTGCAAAGTATCAAATGGAGGTTTTAAATGGAGAAAAGCTAGCCAAGAACGCACGTAATGTTACCTGGATCATCATCGCCAGACCATTGTCTTCCATGTCCAGCCCGACCTCGTCCAGCCCGAGCTCTCTCTGCAGCTCCTCTGCTTCCTGTTTCTCTCGGTCAGCCTAGGGGTGTCAATCACATCATTGAGGAACCTGAACATAGATTATTGTGTCTGTTCCGAGTGCCTCACCCTCCTCTTTCGAGCCCTGCTCTTCTTATTGCTCTCCTTAGTGAAGGCGGAAAACTCCGGGACCTCCTTGCTCCGGATGGCGTCCCGGATGATGTCACACAGCCTGGGCTCCTCTTCCTGGGAGCTGAAGAAGGCACACTCCATGATGATGTCCAAGTCTCCCTGGTGCTGCGTGTACAGCTTGAGTAAGTCTTCCTTCTCCTCGTCAGAGCCCTTGTATTTCCTCTCAAAGTCAATGATTTTCTGCCGGCTGATCTAGGGGACAGACAGACCAGATTGTTGTAGTGTCCGTCTCTCATCCACAGTCCAACATCCAGGATTCCTTTAAAGCAGGAGTGTCAAACTTCTTTTCATTGAGGGCCACGTTGTAATTTTGGCTTCCCTCAGAGGGCCGGCCGCTTGTAACATTCATAAAACAAACATACACGTAAAAGGATTAGCCGCATGATATTGTCATTTGATTAGCAAATGTATATTTAACCTACATCTAAGAAAAAAAAAAAATCTATGGATTTTGCGGTCCAAAAAATGGCTGAATTTTACCATAAAATGTACAGTAAAATGGTCACACTCAGGACAAAAAACTAAGTTGTTTTTTAAACTGGAAAAAAATCCCGGTTTTCCTGGAATTCCTTAACACCAATTCTCAATTAAAAATGTTACGTTTCTCGACTGATTTGAAAAATTCCAACACGAACCATTTAAACTCATCCAGAACATTCAAGTCTTTCAACGTGTTCCCCGAAATTCCCAAGTTTCCATGAAATCCCCATTGAAATGAAAGGGACATTTTTCAAAGTTCCTCAATTCGCACATTTTTCATCCGATCCAAACCGTTCAAACTCCAAAATATTTAGCCTGTTCAAAATGGTGTGCTCTCCAACAATAAAAAAAAAATTCCCGGATTTCCAAGAATTCCCAGTTTTCAGGGACATTTTCCCCATTCAAAATGAATTGGCCATTTTTCAAACTTCCACCATTTCCATATTTTTCAACCGATTCAAACAATTCCATTCCTGCACATTCAAACGATCATTTTTCCAAGTTCTAAAAAATTCCAGGAATTCGCAGAATTCTATTTTTCTCAAACCTTTTTTTCTGGCTACTACTCCTTGCACATTTTTCAACCGTTCCACCGTCAAATCATTCCTCTTATTCAGGACAAAAATCCAAGCTGTTTTTTAAACTGGAAAAATTCCCGGTTTTCCCGAAATTCCTTAACACCAATTCTCAATTAAAAATGTTACATTTCTCGACTGATTTGAAAAATTCCAACACTAACCATTTCAACTCATTCAGAACATTCAAGTATTTTAACATTTTCCAAAAAATGCCTGCTTTTTCCGAAATTCCTAAATTTCCATGAAATTCCCATTGAAATGAAAGGGACATTTTTCAAAGTTCCACAATTCCCACATTTTTCCTCCGATTCAAACCGTTCCAACTCCAAAATATTCAGCCTGTTCAGATTGGTGTGCTCTCCTTCAACAATTTTTAAAAAATTCCCGGATTTCCAAGAATTCCCAGTTTTCAGGGACATTTTCCCCATTCAAAATGAATTGTCCATTTTTTTAAACTTCCACAATTCCCACATTTTTTAACCTATGCAAACCATTCCGACATTCCAACATGTCTCACATTCATACTACATTCCGTCAGCGTTTCAGTTCAACTTCAGCATTGACGCATTCACACGCAATTCCTTCAGTAATTGCCTCATCTAATTGATGAAAGTTATTTCCAAGCTTTCAAAATGATGTGGTACCTTAAGTTTGACACCTGTGCTCTAAAGACTTACCTTGGGGAAGATCAGCCTCCAGTAGTCGCTCCAGCAGCGGTCCTGACTCAGGGCATCCGACTCTTCACACACCAAGCCCTGCTCGTCATAAATGGCCCTCTGCTCCTCGTCACTCAGCACGGCATACACCTTTCCTAACAACTGCAAGAGCACATGACAAACAGGTGAGCATGTGCTTTTTGGTCCTTCAGTTGCTAGTAATGTGATCTAGCAAACTTAAAACATCATCCAAAGACTGTTGCTGTTAATGTGGATATACTATGATGTGTTCTAGCAAACTTAAAAACATTATCCAAAGACTATCACAAACATGTTTTTAAATAAATACGCAGAAATATTACTGCAGCTGTCAAGACTATGTACCTAATGAAGTGCCCAGTGTTGCTTAAAGGCCTACTGAAAGCCACTACTACCGACTACGCAGTCTGATAGTTTATATATCAATGATGAAATCTTAACATTGCAACACATGCCAATACTGCCGGGTTAACTTATAAAGTGCAATTTTAAATTTCCCGCTAAACTTCCGGTTGAAAACGCCTTTGGATGATGACGTATGCGCGTGACGTAGCCAGTGAAACAGAAGTATCGGTACCCCATTGAATCCAATACAAAATAGCTGTGTTTTAATTTCATAATTCCACAGTATTCTGGACATCTGTGTTGGTGAATCTTTTGCAATTTGTTTAATGAACAATGAAGACTGCAAAGAAGAAAGTTGTAGGTGGGAACGGTGTATTAGCGGCTGGCTGTAGCAACACAACCAGGAGGACTTTGACTCGGATAGCAGACGCGCTAGCCGACGCTAGCCACCGACCGCACGGATGATCGTGGTGAAGTCCTTCGTCCTTCCGTCAATCGCTGGAACGCAGGTGAGCACGGGTGTTGATGAGCAGATGAGGGCTGGCTGGCGTAGGTGGAGCACTAATGTTTTTATCATAGCTCTGTGAGGTCCCGTTATACTAAGTTAGCTTCAATGGCGTCGTTAGCAACAGCATTTTTAAGCTTCGCCAAGCTGGAAAGCATTAACCGTGTATTAACATGTCCATGGTTTAATAGTATTGTTGATTTTCTGTCTATCCTTCCAGTCAGGGGTTTATTTCTATCTGCATTTGAGCCCGATGCTATCACGTTAGCTCCCTAGCTAAGTTAGCTTCAATGGCGTCGTTAGCAACAGCATTGTTAACCTTCGCCAGGCTGGAAAGCATTAACCGTGTATTTACATGTCCATGGTTTAATAGTATTGTTGATCTTCTGTCTATCCTTCCAGTCAGGGATTTATTTATTTTGTTTCTATATGCAGTTAAGCACGATGCTATCACGTTAGCTCCGTAGCTAAAGTGTTTCGTCGATGTATTGTCGTGGAGATAAAAGTCACTGTGAATGTCCATTTGGCGTTCTCGACTCTCATTTTCAAGAGGATATAATATCCGAGGTGGTTTAAAATACAAATCCGTGATCCACAATAGAAAAAGGAGAGAGTGTGGAATCCAATGAGCCAGCTTGTACCTAAGTTACGGTCAGAGCGAAACAAGATATGTCTTGCACTGCATTCTAGTCCGTCACTCTAACGTTCCTCATCCACAAATCTTTCATCCTCGCTCAAATTAATGGGGTAATCGTCGCTTTCTCGTCCGAATCGCTCTAGCCGCATTGAAAATAATAGGAAAATATGAGGAGGCGATCAACTGACTACGTCACGCTACTTCCGGTAGGGGCAAGGCTTTTTTTTTTTATCAGCGACCAAAATTTGCGAATTTTATCGTCGTTCTATACTAAATCCTTTCAGCAAAAATATGGCAATATCGCGAAATGATGCTATCCCCGTTTAAATAAATAAAAATAATTTCAGTAGGCCTTTAAGCCTGCTCTAAATGTGTGTTTAGCAGGGTTAAACATGTTAATATTCAGGTTAAATATAAAAGTCACTATAAACTGGACTCTCAGAAGTGGCACCAACAGGAGTGAGCTGTGTAGTTTATGCTATGAAGCTCGTAGCTAAGAAGTGTATGTGCAGGCAGGAAGAGCTTGGTTACCTGGAACTTCTCAGTGGCATGGGGGTCTTCAGGTGCGCGGTCAGGGTGCACCTTCAGAGACAACTTGTAGTAGCCTCTGCGGATCTCTGCCTCCGTGGCCTCCTTGTTGACGCCGAGCACCTCGTACAAGCCCCCCGCCTTCAACAGCTCCTGACACCGCTCCAGCAAACCCATCCTGTCGACGCTTGGTTTCGTCACACTCTCCTAAATGAGTTCGATAATGTCAGTTTTTAGCCTTCTTTGTCTGCACATTCACTTCAGTCTGTCTGCTACTCTTGTTGTTTGGCGCGCTCGTCTGTCACACACATCCGCATGTAGACGAACGTGCTGACGTAATAGTCATACGTAATGTTCTATTGGTTACAGCGACCTTTGACGTCATGTAGACGCGACATACCCTCTTTTGACGGATTTTTTAAATTTCATATTTTATTTTTATAAACCTTTATTTATAATAAGCAACATTTACATACAAGTAAAAAAAAATTAAAACAAGTACAAAAATTGTTCAAAACAGCGCCAGGGGGTTGCAAACTCAATAAAGTAACTAAAATTGAATGCAAAAAAATGTACATGTTTGATTGATTAATTGAAGCTTTTATTAGTAGATTGCACAGTACAGTACATATTCCGTGCAATTGACCACTAAATGGTAACACCCCAATAAGTTTTTCAACTTGTTTAAGTCGGGGTTCACGTAATCAATTCAAGGGTCACCAACCTTTTTTAAACCAAGAGCTACTTCTTGGGTACTGATTAATGCGAAGAGCTACCAGTTTGATACACACTTAAATAAATTGCCAGAAATAGCCAATTTGCTCAATTTACCTTTAACTCTATGTTATTATTAATAATTAATGATATTTACACTTAATTGATCGGTTTAAAATAGGAGAAAACACGAAAAAAATGACAATTAAATTTTGAAACATAGTTTATCTTCAATTTCGACTCTTTAAAATTCAAAATTCAACCGAAAAAAAAGAAGAGAAAAAACAGCTAATTCGAATCTTTTGGAAAAAATTTAAAAAAGAATTTATGGAACATCATTAGTAATTTTTCCTGATTAAGAGAAATTTTAGAATTTTGATGACATGTTTTAAATAGGTTAAAATCCAATCTACACTTTGTTAGAATATATAACAAATTGGACCAAGCTATATTTCTAACAAAGACAAATCATTATTTGTTCTAGATTTTCCAGAACAAACATTTTAAAAGAAATTCAAAAGAATTTGAAATAAAATTTCAATTTGATTCTACAGATTTTCTAGATATAATAATAATTTTTTTGAATTTTAATCATAATAAGTTTGAAGAAATATTTCACAAATATTCTTCGTCGAAAAAACAGAAGCTAAAATGAAGAATTAAACTAAAATGTATGTATTATTCTTTACAATAAAAAAAATAAATTTACTTGAACATTGATTTAAATTGTCAGGAAAGAAGAGGAAGGAATTTAAAAGGTAAAAAGGTATATGTGTTTAAAAATCCTAAAATAATTTTTAAGGTGGTATTTTTTCTCTAAAATTGTCTTTCTGAAAGTTATAAGAAGCAAAGTAAAAAAATTAATGAATGTATTCAAACAAGTGAAGACCAAGTCTTTAAAATATTTTCTTGGATTTTCAAATTCTATTTGAGTTTTGTCTCTCTTGGAATTAAAAATGTCGGGCAAAGCGAGACCAGCTTGCTAGTAAATAAATACAATTTAAAAAATAGAGGCAGCTCACTGGTAAGTGCTGCTATTTGAGCTATTTTTAGAACAGGCCAGCGGGCTACTCATCTGGTCCTTACGGGCTACCTGGTGCCCGCGGGCACCGCGTTGGTGACCCTTGGTGTATAGGCTCACACAAGTTCCATAAATAATCCAAATTTGGAGCTCATCATCATAGTTTCCACAGCATTTTAGTTGTTAGAGGTAAAAAAAAAATCGTTTTAAAGGCTAAAAAACAGGTCGGGTATTGAGAACCTTACATTTATGAATATATAACTTAGCCCAGTGTTTTTCAACCACTGTGCCGTGGCACACTAGTGTGCCGTGAGATGCAGTCTGGTGTGCCGTTGCCGATTATCTAATTTCACCTATTTGGGTTAAAAATATTTTTGCAAACCAGTAATTATAGTCTGCAAATGATGTGTTGTTGTTGAGTGTTGATGCTGTCTAGAGATATATATATATATATATATATATATATATATATATATATATATATATATATATATATATATATATATATATATATATATATATATATATATATATAATAATAATAACTGGGATTTATATAGCGCTTTTCTAAGTACCCAAAGTCGCTTTACATGTTAAAAACCCATCATTCATTCACACCTAGTGGTGGTAAGCTACTTTCGTAGCCACAGCTGCCCTGGGGTAGACTGACGGAAGCGTGGCTGCCAATTTGCGCCTACGGCCCCTCCGACCACCACCTATCATTCATTCAACATTCATTCACCGGTGTGAGCGGCACCGGGGGCAAGGGTGAAGTGTCCTGCCCAAGGACACAACGGCATGGTAAGAGGCGGGGAGCGAACCTGCAACCCTCAGGTTTCTGACACGGGCGCTCTACCCACTACGCCATGACGCCCCTTGATATATATGTGTATATATATATATATATATATATATATATATATATATATGTATATATATATATATATATATATATATATATATGTATATATATATATATATGTATATATATATATATATATATATATATGTATATATATATATATATATATGTATATGTATATATAATATATATGTATATATATATATATATGTATATATATATGTATATATATATATATATATATGTATATGTATATATATATATATATATATGTATATATATATATATATATATATTTATATATGTGTATATATATATATATATATATATACATATATACATATATATATATATATATATACATATATACATATATATATATATATATATATATATATATATATATATATATATATATATATATATATATATATATATATATATATATATATATATATATATATATATATATATATATATATTCTAAAATTGAGGTGAAATGATTGCAACTTACCATATTTTCTTTACATTTTAGTTAACAACATTTTTTTAAATAAAATGCTCTAAAAAATGGTGTAATAATAGTATTGACTGTTAGAATCGGCCCTCTGGGGCCAAACATAACTGCCATGTGGCCCTCAGTGAAAACCACTTTGATACCTCTGACCTATTGAGTCCAGCATTTTGGACTTTCTCCCAAAAAAAAAAAAAAAAAAGAACCAACATGAGATAATTGACAGAAAAGTAAGGACGCACCACTGATGGAACGACACTTCCTGGTAGATCATAGCACTTAGCAGGCATCCAATCAGAAAAGTCATAGGTTATCTTCTCCAATTCCGCTCATAGCCACTAGGAGGCACAGTTCCATAGTGTCAGAGATGTGCTCTAGTTTGCTTAGAAATGACCTACATACTTTTGTATATAATACAGCAGGGGTGTGTCAGCAAGACCTTCTCTACTGGCCTAACATAACCAGAAATCATCATCAGAATTAAAGATAAAAATAACTTTTAATTTACTTTCCCTAAATATCTAAAATTATTCTCTTCATGTCATATTATGCTCCTTCCTGCGCTGTTGTTTTTAGGTTAGAGTTTGTATCCAATCAGAATTCAGCTATCTTATGTTGCCATGCTGTACCAAATCTGCCTTCAGAATCAACAATGTCCGTGCACTGTAAGTGAACGGACACATACAGTTGATAGACAATTGCCATAGCCAATCAGATCACGAGCTGTTGTCAGTAAGGCCTTACATTGAACATGACATTTACGCCTCCTGTGATAGGATACTCACTGGTTTGAGCCGCGGCGTTGCTATGCGGATCAGCAGAGCCACACCCGGGTAACGTTAGCGGGTGAATTTAATGTAGCTACTTTTTTAACCTGCAAAGACGGAGAATTGACTAGGTGGCAGATATATATTTGCAAGGCCATTTTCAAGAAGGATATTTAAAGAGAAACCACATCTTGTGAGACGAATCGATACAGCGTCCGCATTACTGAAGACGCCGCACCGATCCGCCTGTCGATCTCACCATCCACTCTTCACTCACTCGTGAACAAGACTCAGAGGTACTTGAACTCCTCCACTTGGGGCAGGGTCTCCTCCCCAACCCGGAGATGGCACTTTACCCTTTTCCAGGCGAGAACCACGGACTCGGACTTGGAGGTGCTGATTCTCATCCCAGTTGCTTCACACTCGGCTGCGAACCGTTCCAGCGAGAGCTGAAGATCTTGGTCAGTTGAAGCCATCAGGACCACATCCTCTGCAAAAAGCAGAAACCTAATCCTGCAGCCACCAAACCAGTCACCCTCAACGCCCTGACTGTGTCTAGAAATTCCGTCCATAAAAGTTATGAACAGAATGGGTGACAAAGGGCAGCCTTGGCGGAGTCCAACCCTCACTGGAAACATGTCCGACTTACCGCCGGCAATGCGGACCAAGCTCTGGCACTGATCATACAGGGAGCGGACCGCCACAATCAGACAGTCCGATACCCCATACTCTCTGAGCACTCCCCACAGGACTTGTGAGACCACGTCGGCCAACCCCGGAAGCTAGCTCAGCTGTCCCGGCGATGAAATGGGGAAATGCTTGCGACTTCTACTCGAATCAAGCGACGACGAGCAGTACCACAGGCTTATACGGCGTCGAATGGGTGCTACAAATTTTATTTTTTAATTTTTTCACGTTTAATTTTTTGGGGGGAGGAGATGTTGCCCCAAGTGGAGGAGTTCAAGTACCTGGGAGTCTTGTTCACGAGTGAGGGAAGAGTGGATGGTGAGATCGACAGGCGGATCGGTGCGGTGTCTTCAGTAATGCGGACTCTGTATCGATCCGTTGTGGTGAAGAAGGAGCTGAGCCGGAAGGCAAAGCTATCAATTTACCGGTTGATCTACGTTCCCATCCTCACCTATGGTCATGAGCTTTGGGTTATGACCAAAAGGACAAGATCACGGGTACAAGCGGCCCAAATGAGTTTCCTCCGTCGGATGGGGGGGCTCTCCCTTAGAGATAGGGTGAGAAGCTCTGTCATCCAGTAGGAGCTCAAAGTGAAGCCGTCGAGAGGAGCCAGATGAGGTGGTTTGGGCATCTGGTCAGGATGCCACCCGAACGCCTCCCTAGGGAGGTGTTTCGGGCACGTCCGACCGGTAGGAGGCCACTGGGAAGACCCAGGACACGTTGGGAAGACTATGTCTCTCGGCTGGCCTGGGAACGCCTCGGGATCCCCCGGGAGAAACTGGACAGAGTGGCCCTAACCCTAAGATATGTTTTAATTGCTGTTTAATGTTCAATTTTTAAATGCACCAGAAAATAACCCGTTTTCTACACTGTTGATGGTGATTCAATGCCCAGTAAATGTGTTTGTGTATAGTATTTCTCCAACAATGGTCATGTGGTGACATCAATGAGAGGTCATCTTTGAAGTCGGACATCACTGAAGGCCTAGGTGGGAAACGCACGGCCCGCCACTGCAATATACAGTAAGTCCTTTATTGAATTTGTACAGTATTTCCGAAAACACAGATCCCCCAGTATTTATTGGTGTGTTTTGAAGCAGCACGAGAATACATCAAGGACAATGACGAGTATTTTTTTCCTGCTTCATGCGAGAGCAGAGCACAAAGATAACACGCTTTGAAGTAAGCATCTGTAGATTGTACCGGTTATATACACTCCAACCTCCCCCTGCTCCCCTCCAACGTCTCAGATGTCGTCCAATTATTGCCCCATCTGTTTCGGTTGCATATTTGGCACACGGTCCTAGCTGCTTTTGTTGTCCTTTTGTACCCGCGCACCGAAACGAGCACTTGGACCGGCGCCACGTTGTTATCGTGGTTGACGATGAAAAGCAACAAACTGTTGGGAATATTCTGGGAATTTGCTGGTGTGACATCACCCTCCTCTCCTTTGAGGGTCCAACCATTGCTCCTCTACAGTCAAATGGCCTCGTTCTCAGGCTTTATTCCACGGCCCTCCACTAGGGGGAAGCATCTCAGCAGTCCTTCCTGGTCTTGACCGTCTTGCTGGCATACTTGATCGGGATCCCCCAGCGTCTCATTAGGTAGACGTCAAACACGTAAGTTGTCCCTGGCTCCAGGCTACCGATCACGGCTGTCGTGACTGCCCGCCTCGGATTCAGTTCCTGGAAATACTTGCAGAGGACCCTCTCTGTATCGGAGCGGGACTCTGGGCCGAGACATGGCGCGGTTAAGGCGTCCCCTTCAAGCTTTCGCTTGTACACACAGTAGAGGCTCCTCTCCTCGGTGCCCATCCAAGCCAACGTGACGCTATTGCACCCACGCAAGCGGTTAAAGGATTTCACCTGCAAGGTGGACGGCAAGGACGGGACCCCTCTTCGGTGGTAGGCTGAGGAGGTCTGCATTTTGACTGAAGGTAAGGCTACACTTGAGGTCTTAGCTGCGGTCGTTCCTTCCCTTTCCAGGGAGATGACATAAACCGGGCTTCCCTGCAGCCAAATCTGCACCAAATCCTCCCCGACGGCCTGAGAGGTCAGAACAAGACCTTTACTGGAGACGGTGACTTTGACTTTGTCGCGTCCGCCGCAGCTCTGCAGGGTGAGCAGGCCGCTCTGCTGCACGCCACGTGGGCGGAAGCTGAAGAACTGCTCTGTAGCCGAGCCTCTGTCGTGGAAGGTCACCCACCTCAGCTCGCCCTCCCTCAGCGTAGCGACGGACGGCCGTGCCTCCTCGTGCGTCCGAGCGGCCGTCCCCGTGTAGGCGGCGCTGGTGCCGTTCAGCCGGTCCATCGCAAAGACGTCAAAGTAATAACGGGTGTCGGGGAGGAGATCGGAGACGGTGCAAACGCTCTCCGTCCCCCGACACGCACACTGGAGATCGCCGCCCGCTTCTGAGTCCGCCTCCCACTGCTCCCACCACCATTCCTTCAGGATGGGCCACGCCGTCACCCTCTTCTTCTTCTCCGTCCTCTTTTTATCTTCCTCCATCTTGGAACTCTCCAGGGCCGCACAAACGCTGGGGAAGTTGCGGCCAGAGTTGACCAGGACGCAGTACTCGTAGCTCTTCTGAGCGAGACCTGTGAACGAGGCGCTGGGAGCCCAGCTGAGGGTGACGCTGGTCATCCCCACTCCCAGGGTGTGAACTCGAGGGTCAGCCGGGACCTGAGGGATGGCCCCTGAAGTCCCCGGGCCTTGGTGGAGGTACACTGTGGCTCTGCTGCTCTGCTGTTTGGAGCGCAGCCTCAGGATGTAGACGGATGCATGGAGGGCTGCGGGCCCGCTGTAGGTGTCCGCGGCATTGCCGGAAAAGCTGTGTATCCTCTCCTCAGTCCCAGGACCCCTCCACCACACCTCGGGCATGCTTTTCTTTGAGCTCCCTGTCAGGAAAGAATGAAAGGAAGAGTTTTTAAACAATAACACAAAGACGGCGGTGAACACTCTCATTCATCCAGGTCATTGTGTTCTTAGGGCATTGACAGACTGGATAGGACAGCTCTGGTTTCAGACTAGACTCTGAGACTAGAGTTGCCCAATCTAGTTTTTGGGTATGTACCAATGAAGCCTGCATGGATGAGAGGCCAAACGTCTTCAAAGACAACCTGACCAGTCCACGGCCCTGAGTAACCTGACCTCAGAAAACTGTTTTTAACTAGAATTTGCAATCCCAGTTTAGAATTGCGTGTGAATGCCCCATGGGCGCAGGTCGCCAAAATGCATGAGTGGAACTGAAATGCTTGACTGTCCAAGGTGAGTGGAGTGTGTGGATGTTGGAACGGTTAAAATCGGATGAGAAATGTTGAATATGGAAAGGTTTGTAAATTTCCCATTTATTGTCAATGGGGAGAAAATTACCGGGAATTTTGGGAAAGGGAATACATGTTTTGCGTTCGATATATCGGAAGAGTAGTGTGTGTATGTGTGAATGGTTGTAATGTCAGAATCGGGTTTAAAAAATGAGAAAAAATGTGAGAATTTAGGGCATAGTAGAAGAATGAATACGTCTATTCGTTTGACGTATTCAAAATTTGGGGATTTTGGGAAAACCGGGAATTTTTGGAACTAATGATACTAGCACAACTGTCCTAGATGATGTGAATGGGTTGATGTTGGAATTTTTCCAAACGGTGTCTAATGCTTCAACCAAAAATAAACAAAAGGTGAGTGCCCCTAAGAAAAGGCATTGAAGCTTAAGGAAGGCTATGCAGATCAAAACTAAAACTGAACTGGCTACAAAGTAAACAAAAACAGAATGCTGGACGACAGCAAAGACTTACTGTGGAGCAAAGACGGCGTCCACAAAGTACATCCGAACATGACATGACAATCAACAATGTCCCCACAAAGAAGGATACAAACAACTGAATTATTCTTGATTGCTAAAACAAAGTAGATGCGGGAAATATCACTCAAAGGAAGACATGAAACTACTACAGGAAAATACAGAAAAAAGAGAAAAATCCACCAAAATAGGAGCAAGACAAGAAGTAAAACACTACACACAGGAAAACAGCAAAAAAGTCCAAATATGTCACAAAAGCTATAGTGATGCATGCTTGGTTATGCTTTAAAGCAGGGGTCACCAACCTTTTTGAAACCAAGAGCTACTTCTTGGGTACTGATTAATGCAAAGAGCTACCAGTTTGATACACACTTAAATAAATTGCCAGAAATAGCCAATTTGCTCAATTTACCTTTAACTCTGTTATTATTAATAGTTAATGATATTTACACTTAATTGATCGGTTTAAAATAGGAGAAAACACGAAAAAAATGACAATTAAATTTTGAAACATAGTTTATTTTCAATTTCGACTCTTTAAAATTCAAAATTCAACCGAAAAAAAAGAAGAGAAAAACCAGCTAATTCGAAACTTTTTGAAAAAATTTAAAAAAGAATTTATGGAACATCATTAGTAATTTTTCCTGAATAAGAGAAATTTTAGAATTTTGATGACATGTTTTAAATAGGTTAAAATCCAATCTACACTTTGTTAGAATATATAACAAATTGGACCAAGCTATATTTCTAACAAATACAAATCATTATTTCTTCTAGATTTTCCAGAACAAACATTTTAAAAGAAATTCAAAAGACTTTTAAATAAGATTTAAATTTGATTCTACAGATTTTCTAGATATAATAATAATTTTTTTGAATTTTAATCATAATAAGTTCGAAGAAATATTTCACAAATATTCTTCGTCGAAAAAACAGAAGCTAAAATGAAGAATTAAACTAAAATTTATGTATTATTCTTTACAATAAAAATTTAAATTAAATTTACTTGAACATTGATTTAAATTGTCAGGAAAGAAGAGGAAGGAATTTAAAAGGTAAAGTTGAGCTCATAGGACTAGATAGTACAATCCCTCAGATTAATCAGCAGTTAGTGTTGAGTGGGGTGTGGGGGGTTAGGGGAAAAAGCTTCACTGGGGTCTTCAGGTGGGCACCCTCCTTCACTGGTGTTTCGTTGATAGGCCCACGACACCTCCGGAGGGCTCAACGGCGACATCTGGCGTCCCAGGTGTGCCCCCCTCTGCCTTTACCCCTAGATGTCATTTAGCAGCCCAGTTTGGGTCCTTTCTCTTGAACCATATCCATCTGCTACTTTGTTCAGCAGCATCCGACAGCGATTTGACAGCCCGCCGGAAGGCCTGACCTCTCAATCCCATTCCTTTGAGGAGCTTGGTTGTGGACGTAGCAACGAAGCCTCTGCACCCGACTTCAACTGGAAGCACTCGGGCACGCCTCGGCTGCTATGTCCGCATACCTCAGTTGTTTGCGCTCATATGCTTCACCAACTGCTGCTTCCCATGGTACAGTTAGTTCAACAATGAACACAGTCTTCTGGGAGGTTGACCACAAGACCAGGTCCGGCCTGAAGCTGGTTGTAATGATTTCAGGCGGGAAGATGAGTTTGTGGTCCAAGTCAACCTGCATTTTCCAGTCCCGGGCAGAGTCCAGAAGGGTTGCCTCCACTCTTGCAGATGGTTTTGGTGGGAGTTGTCCTGCTCTTACAAACTGAGTGGTGATTGAGTGACTAGGGATTGGGGGAGGGAGGGCCTTGTTGTTATTTCTCTTTTCCTCCAGGGTGATCGCCAGCTGTCTCAAGACCTGGTTGTGCCTCCAGGTGTAGCGGCCTTGAGACAAACTGATTTTGCAGCCAGTGAGGATGTGACGGAGTGTTGCAGGGGTTTGACAGAGTGCACAAGAAGGATCTTCTCCAAACCATTGGTTTAAGTTCTTGGGTGTGGGAAGAACATCGTAGGTGGCTCTGATGATGAAGCTGATTTGGCTCCCTTCCATTTCCCAAAGATCCTTCCATGTGAGCTTACGATGCTCCAGGTTTTCCCAGCTAGTCCACTGTCCCTGTTTGGACTGTGCCACTGCTGTTGCACATCTGTCTGCCTCCTCTTGTTGTCGAACCTGATCAACCACCAGCTTTCTCCTCTGGGCTGATGTTGCTTTGTGCCATGTGGGTCGACTAGCCCCAAGTCCAAACCCACCTCTTCCGTGCTGCACTTGTCCCATTATGTCTCCATGCCTGAGAGCAGATTTGGCTTGTTGTACGGCCTCAGATGGGATCCATTTCCTCCCGGTTGTCAGTCTGGGAGCAACCGCTCGGATCACCTCATCTTGAGACTCAGTCAGTGTCATGCTCAGCCTCACCTTGGTGCATTTAAACTCCTCCGTGAGGCTAAAGATGGGCAGTTCCAGGGCACCATGACCATATAGGCCGATGTTACTGAGGCACCGTGGAAGGCCAAGCCACTTCTTGATGTATGCACTGACTGTTCTCTCCAGCTTCTCGACTTTGGACATGGGGATCTCATAGACCGTTAGTGGCCACATCAAACGGGGGAGCAATCCAAACTGTAGGCACCACAGTTTCAACTTGCCAGGAAGTAAGGTCTTGTCAATGCGGGCAAGGCCTTTGATGGTTTCTTCCCTTAGCTGATTGCTCTGGTCCGAGTCTTTGAGACTTGCGTTGTACAATCGCCCTAGACTCTTGACTGGCAGCTCTGACACCAACGGAATGGGAGTATCCTCGATGTAGAACCTCTGGTCCGTGAGTTTCCCCTTGACGATAGATATGCTCCTGGACTTGCTGGGTTTAAACTTCATCCGTGCCCATGAAATGTTGGCATGAAGCTTTCCCAGCAGATGTTTAGTGCATGCAATGGTTGAGGTCAAGGTGGTCATGTCGTCCATGTAGGCACGGATGGGAGGTAGACGCTGTCCCCCTTTCAGACGTTCTCCACCCACAACCCATTTGGAAGCTCAAATTATCACTTCCATTGCCATGGTGAAGGCTAGAGGGGAGATGGTACATCCAGCCATTATTCCCACCTCCAGAGATTGCCATGATGTTGTGTATTCTGTTGTTTTGACACAGAATTGCAGATCACGGAAGTAGTTTTTCACGAGGTTTGTGATGGTATTTGGGATGTGGAAGAAGTTGAAGGCTGTCCAGATGAGAGAATGAGGGACGGATCCAAAAGCATTGGCTAGGTCTAGGAATAAGACGTGCAGGTCTCTTCCTTCCCTCTTGGCAGATTGGATTTGGTGCCATATCATGCTTGTATGCTCCAAGCAGCCTGAGAAACCAGGTATTCCAGCTTTCTGCACGGATGTATCAATCAAGCTGTTTTGCTTCAGGTACGTTGTCATCCTTTTAGCAACGATGCTAAAGAAGACCTTCCCTTCAACGTTTACCAGGTTGATCTGCCGGAATTGATCGATGTTTGAGGCATCTTTTTCCTTTGGGATTAACACTCCCCCAGCTCTGCGCCACACTTTTGGGATGGTTTGCTTCGTCCACATCACCTTCATCTGCCTCCACAGAAAGCGTAAGACATTTGGGGAATTTTTGTACAGCTGATATGGAACTCCATTTGGTCCTGGAGCTGAAGCTGCCCTTGATTTCCTAATTGCTTCCTCAACCTCGCTCCACCTTGGGGGACTGTCGTCCAGTTGGTGTTCTGGTTGAGGTATTGGTGGCATGTCTGATGGTATCTCTCTCTCTTCGAATCTTTGACTGTCTGTGTGAGTGGTTTTCAGGTGGTCTTCCAGTTCCCTCTTTGGCACCTTAAGTGATCCACTCTTTTCCTTTGTGAAGAGGCCTTTCACAAATCTGAAAGGGTCCTTGTAGAAGGATGTTCTCGCCCTTTCCTTCCTCTTGCGTCGAGTCCTGAGGTTTTCAGCTCTCCGCAATCTTCCCAGGTGTCCCTTCAGGTCTGTTTGCAGGAGGTCAATGCCCACTCTTTCCTCCAGTGAGGCTCTCTTCCATTCCTTCCTCAAAAACCTTCTCTCTTTGACCAGTCGTTCGATTTCCTTTTGCCTTCTGGACTTTGGAGGGGTTGTTGATGGCATGTCCTTTTTCCCTGTCATGCGTGTTCCGAATCTTTCTGCTCCATAGGAGTAGATCAGATCTCCCATCTTCTCTAGTTTCTTCTCCACCGTTCCTTTGATTCCGTCCAGGATCTTGATCAGGTCTGCATCGATTATTCCCCACTCTTTCTTGCTGCTGGACTTTGGCCACTTCACATGAGGTCTGTGGCCTTGCATGTTCTTCTCCAAAGCAGGTTGCAAGTGGCTTGGTTCCACAATCTCTGATGTAGTGCTTGAATTACTTTCAGCCTCTGGGGTATTGATGCTCGGTGGACTGTGGGTTAAATCCTGCCGCTGAGCTTCACTCGCCTGACTTGACCTTTCTCTCAAAAGATAGAGATCAATGCGGGGTCCAGGCTTCGTTTTCTTCAAGCACTTCATCCGCCCTTGATGTATTTTAAGGCCTCTGATGGATGTTATTTTGGACCAGCCACAGCTGCATACTTGGCGCTCTTGTCCTTCAGCTGATGTTACTTGTTCTGTGCTGATTATCTGTTTCGTCGTCGTGTTCAATCCAGGGTCATTTGCCGGGTGTTCAGCCGATGAGTCTTCTTCCGCCCCCGCTCTCGCAGACTCTAGGGGTATTTTTCTCTTTGGGCGTGTCGTAGCAATGAGGGGTGGCCTTTGTCTACTTATTAAGCGACAGAGCCTGCCATCATGGATAGCTAGTCCATGACAGTCCCCGTCGGGGTCTTTCCCTCACAAATATTCTTCGTCAAAAAAACAGAAGCTAAAATGAAGAATTAAATTAAAATGTATTTATTATTCTTTACAATAAAAAAAATAAATGTACTTGAACATTGATTTAAATTGTCAGGAAAGAAGAGGAAGGAATTTAAAAGGTAAAAAGGTATATGTGTTTAAAAATCCTAAAATAATTTTTAAGGTGGTATTTTTTCTCTAAAATTGTCTTTCTGAAAGTTATAAGAAGCAAAGTAAAACAATTCATGGATGTATTTAAACAAGTGAAGACCAAGTCTTTAAAATATTTTCTTGGATTTTCAAATTCTATTTGAGTTTTGTCTCTCTTAGAATTAAAAATGTCGGGCAAAGCGAGACCAGCTTGCTAGTAAATAAATAAAATGTAAAAAATAGAGGCAGCTCACTGGTAAGTGCTGCTATTTGAGCTATTTTTAGAACAGGCCAGCGGGCTACTCATCTGGTCCTTACGGGCTACCTGGTGCCCGCGGGCACCGCGTTGGCGACCCCTGCTATAAAGTCATATCCAACAATTGCGACAACGACTTTTTACCATCAACTGAGTTTTGTTTTTTAATGATTTCTGCTGGTGGTGTTTTCAACGCAAAATATGCGCGCCTTGGCTCAAAATAGTTAGAAAAACATTGTTTCAGACAAGAGAGTGTAGTCAAGTCTTTCAGTTCTGGGGTGCCAAAATAGTCCAAGAACTTTGAACAAATTCTATTTGTTGACTTCCTCACAGGGAACGACGGGTCTATTTAGTTCCGCCCTACATGCCATGAATATTGAACACAAACCCAGTTTCCACACAGACAAGAACCCTGCAAATAATTGAACAAATACTGTAAAGCAGTTGTCGTCTCTCTCCAGAGGAAACGGCTCCGCAAATGAAACGCTGGATAATCAAAGTGAATAATTCACATTAGTTCCAACGCCAGCTGAATGATTCATGTCTTTCTAAAACGTCACTCTTCCGGCATGTGGGGAAGATTGTGTCGGCCAACTTGGGACTGTTAGCATCGACGCTAACGCTAACACAGGAGGTGTCCTGGCTGGTCCGCTGACCGATAAGGGAGGGGACCACGTCATGACATGCTGTTGCTTTAAATTGTGCGGGGTGGTCCACTCACACTCCAGACTTTTGAGGGGTTTGTCCTTCAGCGTGCGGGCCGCCAAGGTCCACTCCATGGGGGGGCCACATGGGCTGACGGTCACAGCAAAGTCGGGGGTCTTCCTCAGTGTGAAGAAAAGCCTGTGGAGGAATATGCATTTTCTACTTAATACAAAGCACTGATACACCTTCAACACATTATGACCTACTCCAAACACACTAGTCAAAGATCTTCTATATGACATGACCACTTTGCTGTTTTTAAAGACCTACTCCAAACACACTAGTCAAAGATCTTCTATATGACAGGAGCACTTTGCTGTTTTTAAAGACCTACTCCAAACACACTAGTCAAAGATCTTCTATATGACAGGAGCACTTTGCTGTTTTTAAAGACCTACTCCAAACACACTAGTCAAAGATCTTCTATATGACACAAGCACTTTGCTGTTTTTAAAGACCTACTCCAAACACACTAGTCAAAGATCTTCTATATGACAGGAGCACTTTGCTGTTTTTAAAGACCTACTCCAAACACACTAGTCAAAGATCTTCTATATGACAGGAGCACTTTGCTGTTTTGAAAGACCTACTCCAAACACACTAGTCAAAGATCTTCTATATGACAGGAGCACTTTGCTGTTTTTAAAGACCTACTCCAAACACACTAGTCAAAGATCTTCTATATGACACAAGCACTTTGCTGTTTTTAAAGACCTACTCCAAACACACTAGTCAAAGATCCTCTATATGACAGGAGCACTTTGCTGTTTTTAAAGACCTACTCCAAACACACTAGTCAAAGATCTTCTATATGACAGGAGCACTTTGCTGTTTTTAAAGACCTACTCCAAACACACTAGTCAAAGATCTTCTATATGACAGGAGCACTTTGCTGTTTTTAAAGACCTACTCCAAACACACTTGTCAAAGATCTTCTATATGACAGGAGCACTTTGTTGTTTTTAAAGACCTACTCCAAACACACGTGTCAAAGATCTTCTATATGACAGAAGCACTTTGCTCTTTTTAAAGACCTACTCCAAAAGACTAGTCAAAGATCTTCTATATGACAGGAGCACTTTGCTGTTTTTAAAGACCTACTCCAAACACACTAGTCAAAGATCTTCTATATGACAGGAGCACTTTGCTGTTTTTAAAGACCTACTCCAAACACACTTGTCAAAGATCTTCTATATGACAGGAGCACTTTGCTGTTTTTAAAGACCTACTCCAAACACACTAGTCAAAGATCTTCTATATGACAGGAGCACTTTGCTGTTTTTAAAGACCTACTCCAAACACACGTGTCAAAGATCTTCTATATGACAGGAGCACTTTGCTGTTTTTAAAGACCTACTCCAAAACACTAGTCAAAGATCTTCTATATGACAGGAGCACTTTTCTGTTTTTAAAGACCTACTCCAAAACACTATTCAAAGATCTTCTATTTGACAGGAGCACTTTGCTGTTTTTAAAGACCTACTCCAAACACACTAGTCAAAGATCCTCTATATGACAGGAGCACTTTGCTGTTTTTAAAGACCTACTCCAAACACACTTGTCAAAGATCTTCTATATGACAGGAGCACTTTGCTGTTTTTAAAGACCTACTCCAAACACACTAGTCAAAGATCTTCTATATGACAGGAGCACTTTGCTGTTTTTAATGACCTACTCCAAACACACTTGTCAAAGATCTTCTATATGACAGGAGCACTTTGTTGTTTTTAAAGACCTACTCCAAACACACGTGTCAAAGATCTTCTATATGACAGAAGCACTTTGCTCTTTTTAAAGACCTACTCCAAAACACTAGTCAAAGATCTTCTATATGACAGGAGCACTTTGCTGTTTTTAAAGACCTACTCCAAACACACTTGTCAAAGATCTTCTATATGACAGGAGCACTTTGCTGTTTTAAAAGACCTACTCCAAACACACTAGTCAAAGATCTTCTATATTACAGGAGCACTTTGCTGTTTTTAAAGACCTACTCCAAACACACTAGTCAAAGATCTTCTATATGACAGGAGCACTTTGCTGTTTTTAAAGACCTACTCCAAACACACTAGTCAAAGATCTTCTATATGACAGGAGCACTTTGCTGTTTTTAAAGACCTACTCCAAACACACTAGTCAAAGATCTTCTATATGACAGGAGCACTTTGTTGTTTTTAAAGACCTACTCCAAACACACTAGTCAAAGATCTTCTATATGACAGGAGCACTTTGCTGTTTTTAAAGACCTACTCCAAACACACTAGTCAAAGATCCTCTATATGACAGGAGCACTTTGCTGTTTTTAAAGACCTACTCCAAACATACTAGTCAAAGATCTTCTATATTACAGGAGCACTTTGCTGTTTTTAAAGACCTACTCCCAACACACTAGTCAAAGATCTTCTATATGACAGGAGCACTTTGCTGTTTTTAAAGACCTACTCCAAACACACTAGTCAAAGATCTTCTATATGACAGGAGCACTTTGTTGTTTTTAAAGACCTACTCCAAACACACTAGTCAAAGATCTTCTATATGACAGGAGCACTTTGCTGTTTTTAAAGACCTACTCCAAACACACTAGTCAAAGATCCTCTATATGACAGGAGCACTTTGCTGTTTTTAAAGACCTACTCCAAACATACTAGTCAAAGATCTTCTATATTACAGGAGCACTTTGCTGTTTTTAAAGACCTACTCCCAACACACTAGTCAAAGATCTTCTATATGACAGGAGCACTTTGCTGTTTTTAAAGACCTACTCCAAACACACTAGTCAAAGATCTTCTATATGACAGGAGCACTTTGCTGTTTTTAAAGTCCTACTCCAAACACACTAGTCAAAGATCTTCTATATGACAGGAGCACTTTGCTGTTTTTAAAGACCTACTCCAAACACACGTGTCAAAGATCCTCTATATGACAGGAGCACGTTGCTGTTTGCAGAATGCTAAAGGTAATCAACATCCATGTGTGTTTATTACCTGCGTGTTCGTCCTGCAGGTAAAGTCACGGTGGTCATCTTCCCCTCAGGTAACCACCTGGTGGGTCGCAGTGGGACCTCGTTCTCAGGTGCAGAGGCTGACTGGACCAGGGACCACGGTGTGACCCAGAACAGTACCAGAACTGTGGCCATGCAGGCAGAATGCCACGTGAGTGCCATCTTTTCTTCTTCTCTGAGT
>NC_084739.1:67956070-68011070 GCF_033978785.1 Entelurus aequoreus
GCTGTTTTTAAAGACCTACTCCAAACACACTAGTCAAAAATCCTCTATATGACAGGAGCACTTTGCTGTTTTTAAAGACCTACTCCAAACACACTAGTCAAAGATCCTCTATATGACAGGAGCACTTTGCTGTTTTTAAAGACCTACTCCAAACACACTAGTCAAATATATTCTATATGACAGGAGCACTTTGCTGTTTTTAAAGACCTACTCCAAACACACTAGTCAAAGATCCTCTATATGACAGGAGCACTTTGCTGTTTTTAAAGAAATACTCCAAACACACTTATCAAAGATCCTCTATATGACAGGAGCACTTTGCTGTTTTTAAAGACCTACTCCAAACACACTAGTCAAAGATCCTCTATATGACAGGAGCACTTTGCTGTTTTTAAAGACCTACTCCAAACACACTTTTCAAAGATCTTCTATATAAGAGGAGCACTTTGCTGTTTTTAAAGACCTACTCCAAACACACTTATCAAAGATCTTCTATATGACAGGAGCACTTTGCTGTTTTTAAAGACCTACTCCAAACACACTAGTCAAAGATCTTCTATATGACAGGAGCACTTTGCTGTTTTTAAAGACCTACTCCAAACACACTAGTCAAAGATCTTCTACATGACAGGAGCACTTTGCTGTTTTTAAAGACCTACTCCAAACACACTAGTCAAAGATCCTCTATATGACAGGAGCACTTTGCTGTTTTTAAAGACCTACTCCAAACACACTAGTCAAAGATCCTCTATATGACAGAAGCACTTTGCTGTTTTTAAAGACCTACTCCAAACACACTAGTCAAAGATCCTCTATATGACAGGAGCACTTTGCTGTTTTTAAAGACCTACTCCAAACACACTTTTCAAAGATCTTCTATATAAGAGGAGCACTTTGCTGTTTTTAAAGACCTACTCCAAACACACTTATCAAAGATCTTCTATATGACAGGAGCACTTTGCTGTTTTTAAAGACCTACTCCAAACACACTAGTCCAAGATCTTCTACATGACAGGAGCACTTTGCTGTTTTTAAAGACCTACTCCAAACACACTAGTCAAAGATCCTCTATATGACAGGAGCACTTTGCTGTTTTTAAAGACCTACTCCAAACACACTAGTCAAAGATCCTCTATATGACAGGAGCACTTTGCTGTTTTTAAAGACCTACTCCAAACACACTAGTCAAAGATCTTCTATATGACAGGAGCACTTTGCTGTTTTTAAAGACCTACTCCAAACACACTTGTCAAAGATCCTCTATGTGACATGAGAGTGCTGCTATTTTTAGGGACCGAATGCAAAAAACACTAGTCAAAGATTTTCTATATGACAGGAGCACTTTGCTGTTTTTGAAGACCTAAATCAAAAACACTTATCAAAGATCCTCAATATCACATAAGAGCGCTGCTGTTTTTAGGGAACTAATGCCATAACACTTGTCAAAGATCCTCTATATCACATGAACGCTCTGCTGTTTTATGGACTTAATGCAGAAAACGCTAGTCAAAGATCCTCTATATCACATGAGAGTGTTGCTGTTTTAGAGACCTAATGCCAAAACACTAGGCAAAGATCCTCTATATCACATGAACGATCTGCTGTTCCTAAAAAGCTAAATCAAAAACACTTGTCAAAGATCCTCTATATCACATAAGAGTGTTGATGTTTTTAGGGACTTAATGCCAAAACACTTGTCAAAGATCCTCTATGTGACATTAGAGTGCTGCTGTTTTTAGGGAACTAATGCCAAAACACTTGTCAAAGATCCTTTATATCAATTGAACGCTCTGCTGTTTCTAAAGAGCTAATGCAAAAACACTTGTCAAAGATCATTTAAATGACATGAGAGTGCTGCTGTTTTAGGGACCTAATGCCAAAACACTTGTCAAAGATCCTCTATATCACATTGAACGCTCTGCTGTTTTAGGGACCTAATGCAAAAAAACACTTGTCAAAGATCCTCTATGTGACATTAGAATGCTGCTGTTTTTAGGGAACTAATGCCATGACACTTGTCAAAGATCCTCTATATCATTTGAACGCTCTGCTGTTTCTAAAAAGCTAATGCAAAAACACTTGTCAAAGATCCTCTATGTGACATTAGAGTGCTGCTGTTTTTAGGGAACTAATGCCAAAACACTTGTCAAAGATCCTTTATATCAATTGAACGCTCTGCTGTTTCTAAAGAGCTAATGCAAAAACACTTGTCAAAGATCATTTACATGACATGAGAGTGCTGCTGTTTTAGGGACCTAATGCCAAAACACTTGTCAAAGATCCTCTATATCACATTGAACGCTCTGCTGTTTTAGGGACCTAATGCAAAAAACACTAGTCAAAGATCCTCTATGTGACATTAGAATGCTGCTGTTTTTAGGGAACTAATGCCATGACACTTGTCAAAGATCCTCTATATCATTTGAACGCTCTGCTGTTTCTAAAAAGCTAATGCAAAAACACTTGTCAAAGATCCTCTATATCACATAAGAGTGTTGATGTTTTTAGGGACTTAATGCCAAAACACTTGTCAAAGATCCTCTATGTGACATTAGAGTGCTGCTGTTTTTAGGGAACTAATGCCAAAACACTTGTCAAAGATCCTTTATATCAATTGAACGCTCTGCTGTTTCTAAAGAGCTAATGCAAAAACACTTGTCAAAGATCATTTAAATGACATGAGAGTGCTGCTGTTTTAGGGACCTAATGCCAAAACACTTGTCAAAGATCCTCTATATCACATTGAACGCTCTGCTGTTTTAGGGACCTAATGCAAAAAACACTAGTCAAAGATCCTCTATGTGACATTAGAGTGGTGCTGTTTTTAGGGAACTAATGCCATAACACTTGTCAAAGATCCTCTGTATCACATGAACGCTCTGCTGTTTTAGGGACCTAATGCCAAAAACACATGTCAAAGATCTTCTATATAACAGGATCACTTTGCTGTTTTTGAATCAAACACACTTATCAAAGATCCTCCATATCCCATAAGAGTGTTGATGTTTTTAGGGACCTAATGCCAAACACTTGTCAAAGATCCTCTTTATGACGTGAGAGTGCTGCTGTTTTTAAGGACCTAATGCCAAAACACTTGTCAAAGATCCTCTATATCACTTGAAAGCTCTGCTGTTTCTAAAAAGCTAATGCAAAAACACTTGTCAAAGATCCTCTATATAACATGAGAGCGCTGCTGTTTTAGGGACCTAATGCAAAAAACACTTGTCAAAGATCCTCTATATCACTTGAAAGCTCTGCTGTTTCTAAAAAGCTAATGCAAAAACACTTGTCAAAGATCCTCTATATAACATGAGAGCGCTGCTGTTTTAGGGACCTAATGCCAAAACACTTGTCAAAGATCCTCTATATCACTTGAAAGCTCTGCTGTTTCTAAAAAGCTAATGCAAAAACACTTGTCAAAGATCCTCTATATAACATGAGAGCGCTGCTGTTTTAGGGACTTAATGCAAAAAACACTTGTCAAAGATCCTCTATATCACTTGAAAGCTCTGCTGTTTCTAAAAAGCTAATGCAAAAACACTTGTCAAAGATCCTCTATATAACATGAGAGCGCTGCTGTTTTTAGGGACCTAATGCGACGAACTCTAGCCAAACACAACATTCACGCATGCCAAAGAAGTTCCATAACAACAACAACAACAACAACAACAACAACAACAACAACAACAACAAGACGTCTTACCGTCTCCTCCGTGGTGCAGGCATGAAGTGAGGGTGGAGGATGAGAGCGAGGGGAGGAGGAGCGACTTCTCACACACGTGGAGGTTCGTCCTGCTGTTAAACGTCAATGTCATCAGCTCCGCCTCCAAGCTCCGCCCCTTTACCTCCTGTGTGTGTGTGTGTGTGTGTGTGTGTGTGTGTGTGTGTGTGTGTGTGTGTGTGTGTGTGTGTGTGTGTGTGTGTGTGTTTGTGTGTGTGTGTGATGAGGTCATGGCATGCAGCAGGAAGTTAATTCTGTGCATGATAACATCAGGGTGTATCAGGAGGCGGGAGGCGGTAGGCGGGAGGCGGGAGACGGTTGTTCTCTGGAGGTGACTTTGAGGGCCGCTTATCGGCCGCTCCATCGGGGGCCGCTAATGAAACATCTTGGAATGCAAAGAAAAAGCCCGTCAGACACTTCTTGGATTTGATGCCAACGTGCCGTGTGGGGACTCTAATTAGAAGTGTCCCTTTAATACTCCACTGCCGCTTCTTTACTTATTATGGGCCTGCTTATTATTGCCAGACCCATAATGAGCAGGCCCATAAGAGAGCGTTCATTAGGTCCCTAAAAACAGCAGCACTCTTATGTCATATAGAGGATCTTTGACTAGTGTTTTGGCATTAGGTCCCTAAAACAACAGCGCTTTCAAGTGATATAGAGGACCTTTGACAAGTGTTTTGGCAATAGGTCCCTAAAACAGCAGCACTCTGATGTCATATAGAGGATCTTTGACAAGTGTTTTTGCATTAGCTTTTTAGAAACAGCAGAGCGTTCAAGTGATATAGAGGTTCTTTGACAAGTGTTTTGGCATTAGGTCCCTAAAACAGCAGAGCGTTCATGTGATACAGAGGATCTTTGACAAGTGTTTTGGCATTAGGTCCCTAAAACAGCAGCACTCTGATGTCATATAGAGGATCTTTGACAAGTGTTTTTGCATTAGCTTTTTAGAAACAGCAGAGCGTTCAAGTGATATAGAGGTTATTTGACAAGTGTTTTGGCATTAGATCCCTAAAAACAGCAGCACTCTCTTGTCATATAGAGGATCTTTGACAAGTGTTATGGCATTAGCTGTTTAGAAACAGTAGAGCGTTCAAGTGATATAGAGGATCTTTGGCTAGTGTTTTGGCATTAGGTCCCTAAAACAACAGCACTCTCATGTGATATAGAGGATCTTTGACAAGTGTTTTTTTCATTAGGTCCCTAAAACAGCAGCACTCTCATGTTATATAGAGGATCTTTGAGAAGTGTTTTTGCATTAGCTTTTAGGAAAAAGCAGAGCGTTCAAGTGATATAGAGGATCTTTGACAAGTGTTTTGGCATTAGGTCCCTAAAAACAGCAGCACTATCATGTGATATAGAGGATCTTTGACAAGTGTTTTGGCATTAGGTCCCTAAAAACAGCAGCACTCTCATGTCATATAGAGGATCTTTGACAAGTGTTATGGCATTAGCTTTTTAGAAACAGCAGAGCGTTCAAGTGATATAGAGGATCTTTGGCTAGTGTTTTGGCATTAGGTCCCTAAAACAACAGCACTCTCATGTGATATAGAGGATCTTTGACAAGTGTTTTTTTCATTAGGTCCCTAAAACAGCAGCACTCTCATGTCATATAGAGGATCTTTGGCTAGTGTTTTGGCATTAAGTCCCTAAAACAGCAGCACTCTCATGTGATATAGAGGATCTTTGACAAGTGTTTTTTGCATTAGGTCCCTAAAACAGCAGCACTCTCATGTTATATGGAGGATCTTTGAGAAGTGTTTTTGCATTAGCTTTTTAGAAAAAGCAGAGCGTTCAAGTGATATAGAGGATCTTTGACAAGTGTTTTGGCATTAGGTCCCTAAAAACAGCAGCACTCTCATGTGATATAGAGGATCTTTGACAAGTGTTTTGGCATTAGGTCCCTAAAACAGCAGCACTCTGATGTCATATAGAGGATCTTTGAGAAGTGTTTTTGCATTAGCTTTTTAGAAACAGCAGAGGGTTCATGTGATATAGAAGATCTTTGACAAGTGTTATGGCATTAGGTCCCTAAAACAGCAGAGCGTCCATGTGATATAGAGGATCTTTGAGAAGTGTTTTTGCATTAGCTTTTTAGAAACAGCAGCGCGTTCAAATGATATAGAGGATCTTTGATATTACTATTGCTCATACTTCAACTTTTATTATTAGAGTTCCTTACGTTTGTCTTACGCTTAATACGCCGCGATCCGGCCAACCGACCCCCACGTATGTCACACCGCCGGAAAGGTCTCGTTCGCGCTGACGGGGGTATTTTAAATTTGGAACATTTCGTGTTACCATGGCAACGCTATTCCCGAAAAGAAAAAAAAGGCCAATTTAATGGGTACAATTAAAAATACATAAAAAAGCAATAAGGTGCATATATAAATAAATAAATAGGTTACTGTACAGATAAATATATTGCACTTTTTCACATGCGTCCACGTTTATGGATGTATGTTATATTGTCTTTTTTATTCCAGCGAGTTAATCCATTTTGGGGGGAGTTGAGGGGATAATTGAATTATGATGCGTTCAAGAGTCTTACGACCTGTGGGAAGAAGCTGTTACAGAACCTGGAGGTTCTGCTTCGGAGGCTGCGGAACCTCTTTCTAGAGTCCAGCAGTGGAAACAGTCCTTGGTGGGGGTGGGAGGCGTCTTTGCAGATTTTCTGAGCCCTGGTCAGGCGGTGGCTTTTTGCCATCTCCTGGATAGGAGGAAGAGGAGTCCTGATGACCTTTTCCGCCGTCCTCACCACTCTCTGGAGAGACTTCCAGTCTGAGGCCCTGCAGGCTCCAGTCCAGACGGAGATGTTGTTGGTCAGCAGGCTCTCTATAGTGGTCAGACCACAGAACACTTTTTCCACTTTGTATCAGTCCATCTTAGATGAGCTCAAACCCAGCGTTTCTGGGTGTTGTTGATAAACGGTTTTCACCTTGCATAGGAGTTTTAACTTGCGCTTTAAGATGTAGCGACCAACTGTAGTTACTGACAGTGGGTTTCTGAAGTGTTCCTGAGCCCATGTGGTGATATCCTTTACACACTGATGTGGCTTGTGGATGCAGTACAGCCTGAGGGATGGAAGGTCACGGGCTTAGCTGCTTACGTGCAGTGATTTCTACAGATTCTCTGAACCTTTTGATGATGTTACGGAGCGTAGATGGTGAAATCCCTAAATTCCTTGCAAAAGCTGGTTGAGGAAGGTTGTTCCTAAACTGTTCAACAATTTGCTCAGGCATTTGTTGACAAAGTGGTGACCCTCGCCCCCGTCCTTGTTTGTGAATGATTGAGCATTTCATGGAATCTACTTTTATACCCAATCATGGCACCCACCTGTTCCCAATTTGCCTGCACACCTGTGGGATGTTCCAAATAAGTCTTTGATGAGCATTCCTCAACTTTATCAGTATTTATTGCCACCTTTCCCAACTTCTTTGTCACGTGTTGCTGCCATCAAATTCAAAAGTTAAAGATTATTTGCAAAATTTTTTTTTTTTTATCAGTTTGAACTAGAGATGTCCGATAATATCGGTCTGCCGATATTATCGGCCGATAAATGCCTTAAAATGTAATATCGGAAATTATCGGTATTGGTTTTTTTATTATCAATATCGTTTTTTTTTTTTTTTTTTTTTTTTTTTTTTTAATTTTTTTTTTATTAAATCCACATAAAAAACACAAGATACACTTACAATTAGTGCACCGACCCCAAAAACCTCCCTCCCCCATTTACACTCATTCACACTCATTCACACAAAAGGGTTGTTTCTTTCTGTTATTAATATTCTGGTTCCTACATTATATATCAATATATATCAATACAGTCTGCAAGGGATACAGTCCGTAAGCACACATGATTGTGCGTGCTGCTGCTCCACTAATAGTACTAACCTTTAACAGTTAATTTTACAAATTTTCATTAATTACTAGTTTCTATGTAACTGTTTTTATATTGTTTTACTTTCTTTTTTATTCAAGAAAATGTTTTTAATTTATTTGTCTTATTTTATTTGATTCATTTTTTTAAAAAGTACCTTATCTTCACCATACCTGGTTGTCCAAATTAGGCATAATAATGTGTTAATTCCACGACTGTATATATCGGTTGATATCGGTATCGGTTGATATCGGTATCGGTAATTAAAGAGTTGGACAATATCGGCATATCGGATATCGGCAAAAAGCCATTATCGGACATCCCTAGTTTGAACATCAAAAATGTTGTCTTTGTAGCGTATTCAACTGAATATGGCTTGAAAATGATTTGCAAATCATTGTATTCTGTTTATATTTACATCGAACACAATTTCCCAACTCATATGGAAACGGGGTTTGTAGAATGGAATGATTGATTGTTAGAGTCGTGTCCCATTGTTTCACTTTTGTATGATTTCTGTCCTCGCCCTGGTGCAAAGAAGCTGCAGGCTGGTGAGCAGGAGGTCTATCAGAGAAGTGGTGTCCATACCATAAACGTCAAGTGGTTCTTCATACGCACACAAAAGGTGAGCTTCCCCCCTCGCCTTTTTAATCAGGATAAAAGGAGATGGTGTGACCCCCCCCCCCCCATGGTGGCAGGTACTCCACTCAGGAGGACCCCCACCCCGTCTCCAACACTCCACCTCCAGGGGATAATGTCTGCCTTCCTCCACTCTGCCTTTCAAGTGGAACCTCCCAGAGAAGGTGAGTGCTGGGATGGAGCCCCTTCAAAGTGGTCCTCTCTGGATGGATCTCCGTTTGTTGGCCCCGTGCGGCCACTAAGAAGTTCTGAGAGTCGCCCGTCTGGCAGCGGCAGATAGGAGGAGGGTGCTTTTGAAGATTGGATGGTGATTTATTAACCTGGCGTGGATGCAATATGTCTGAGAGTCTTTTAGAAATGATATATTCTAAGCCAGTTAGTCACGCCTTCACTGGCGGCGGAGATACTGACTGTCAGGTTCAAGCACCGAGGTATCTATTAAACAGGACAAGAGGCAAGGAATCAAACAGACAGGATTCAATTTAGCTAATGAGGAGAGGGTGTGGAACTGCACCCTCGCACAGTGTCGCCCCACGCTCGGAGGAAAAAGTTCCAGCGCCTCCCCATTTATTTGGGCGTTCCCTGATTACATAGCTGAAGCTGCTCATAAGGGGAGGGGTCACATTATGCAGCAGCCCAGCACTGGGTCATAAACAGTAAGGGTGGGGGAAAAAAATCGATTTGAATTTGAATCGCGGTTCTCACGTTGTGCGATTTGGAATCGATTGTCATTTTAAAAAAATCGATTTATTTGAAATTTTTTAAAATGTATTTATTATTTTATTTTTTTTAACATTTTTTTAAATGTTTATTTATCTCAATTGAGAGGAGACACAAACACCACACAGAACAAACCAAAAGTAGTGACACAAAAATGAATATGATCAACAACAGTATCAATATTAGTTACAATTTCAACATAGCAGTGATTAAAAATCCGTCATTGACATTATCATAAGACATTTATAAAAATTAAAAAAAAAGAACAATAGTGTCACAGTGGCTTACACTTGCATCGCATCTCATAAGCTTGACAACACACTGTGTCCAATATTTTCACAAAGATAAAATAAGTCATATTTTTGGTTCATTTAATAGTTCAAACAAATGTACATGATTGCAATCAGTTGATTAAACATTGTCCTTTACAATTATAAAAGCTTTTTACAAAAATCTACTACTCTGCTTGCATGTCAGCAGACTGGGGTAGATCCTGCTGAAATCCTACGTATTGAATGAATAGAGAATCCTTATGAATCGGGAAAAAAAAATCGTTTTTGAATCGAGAATCGTGTTGAATTGAAAAAAAAAAAAAAAATCGATTTGGAATCGAATCGTGACCCCAAGAATCGATATTGAATCGAATCGTGGGACACCCAAAGATTCATAGCCCTAATAAACAGTTAAAAACAAAATGTGCTTTGAGCAGTGTCGGGTTCGCCCCCTCTCTGCTCGTCCGCCTTATCTTCTTGGAGACTTCGGGTCCTGATACGGCTCCTCCCGTGGCTGTCCAGATCTGAAAAACAGACATATATATATATATATATATATATATATATATATATATATATATATATATATATATATATATATATATATATATATATATATATATATATATATATATATATATATATATATATATATAAATATATATATGTGTGGGAAAAAATCAATTTACCTGAGGTAAACCCCTCATGAAACAGGTCTGTAGAGATGAAATAGTCTTGTGATTTTTTTCCCACACATACATATTACGCTCTACCACGGTATCGAGCACTATTTTTTGGATAATCTAATTAAGACATATATATATATATATATATATATATATATATATATATATATATATATATATATATATATATATATATATATATATATATATATATATATATATATATATATATATATACTATTTTTTGGATAATCTAATTAAGACATATATATATATATATATATATATATATATATATATATATATATATATATATATATATATATATATATATATATATATATATATATATATATATATATATATATATATATATATATATATATATGTCTTAATTAGATTATCCAAAAAATAGTGCTCGATACCGTGGTAGAGCGTAATATGTATGTGTGGGAAAAAAATCACAAGACTATTTCATCTCTACAGACCTGTTTCATGAGGGGTTTACCTCAGGTAAATTGATTTTTTCCCACACATATATATATTTATATATATATATATATATATATATATATATATATATATATATATATATATATATATATATATATATATATATATATATATATGTGTGGGAAAAAATCAATTTACCTGAGGTAAACCCCTCATGAAACAGGTCTGTAGAGATGAAATAGTCTTGTGATTTTTTTCCCACACATACATATTACGCTCTACCACGGTATCGAGCACTATTTTTTGGATAATCTAATTAAGACATATATATATATATATATATATATATATATATATATATATATATATATATATATATATATATATATATATATATATATATATATATATATATATATATATAGTATGTATGGATGTGTATATATATGTGTGTGTGTGTATATATATACATATATGTATTCATATATATATATACTGTATATACATACATATATGTATGTATATATGTGTATATATATAAACATATATATGTATATATATAAACATATATATGCATAAATATATATATATATATACATATATATATACATATATGTATGTATGTATGTATATATGTGTATATATATAAACATATATATGCATACATATATATATATATATATATACATATATATATATATATATATATATATATATATATATATATATATACATATATATATATATATATATATATATATATATATATATATATATATATATATATATATATATATATATATATATGTTTGTATATATATATGTTTATAATATAAATATGTGTGTGTGTGTATGTATACTGTATATGGGTCGGATATGAAACATTTGGCATAGCAGTGTTCACACGGACATCAAAAAGTCCGATACATGTCACACGTGGGCCAAAAATTGGAATTGACTTGCAGTGTGAACATGTCCTACGAGGGGAGGGCGACATAAAATAACTGAGGAGAACTACACTATTTTATTCCATTATTATCATTTGTGACATAAAATAACCGAGAAGCACTACGCTATTTTATTCCATTGTTATTATCATTTGTGACATAAAATAACTGAGAAGCACTACACTATTTTATTCTATTATTATCATTTGTGACATAAAATAACCGAGAAGCACTACACTATTGTATTCCATTATTATCATTTGTGACATAAAATAACTGAGAAGCACTACACTATTTTATTCCATTATTATCATTTGTGACATAAAATAACCGAGAAGCACTACACTATTTTATTCCATTATTATCATTTGTGACATAAAATAACCGAGAAGCACTACACTATTTTATTCCATTATTATCATTTGTGACATAAAATAACCGAGAAGCACTACACTATTTTATTCCATTATTATCATTTGTGACATAAAATAACCGAGAAGCACTACACTATTTTATTCCATTATTATCATTTGTGACATAAAATAACTGAGAAGAACTACACTATTTTATTCCATTATTATTATCATTTGTGACATAAAATAACCGAGAAGCACTACACTATTTTATTCCATTATTATCATTCGCTTTCTTGGCTGGTTCTCCCGTCTCACATGGTGATGCGTTCAGGGTCCTTATGCTTCCTCTCCCTAATGTATGAAGCCTCCCCTCACTTTGTGAGCATGTCATGTTGGACCATGAAGTCTCTCTCTCTCTCTCTCTCTCTCTCTCTCCCCGACTGGCCTGAATACTTAGTTTGATCCGCCCCCTCCCCTCAATAATTCATGGCCATACGTGGCGTTGCCTACTATCTTGTCTATATGTCTGCAGGGCGCTGATGTTCAATCTCACTTGTCATAATTGCGGCAAAGCAGCCTTTTCATCTATTATTGATGGGCGCTTACAAGCGATATATAATGCAGAGCAGAAGGATGGAGCATGTATTAAATATCACTTTCAAGGGCTGGGGGTGGGGGAAAGGGGGGTCTCTTAGTGATGCTGACACCTGCCAGACTGATGGTGGGTTCACGGGGGTCTTTATTCGTAGCAAGGTGTCATCAGCAGGTGTCACACATGACATGGCTGACAAGGTTAGAGTGGGTGGTGCCGTACATCATCTGTGTGGTTAGAGTGGGTGGTGCCGTACATCATCTGTGTGGTTAGAGTGGGTGGTGCCCCCAACCTTTTTGTAGCTGCGGACCGGTCAATGCTTGAAAATTTGTCCCACGGACCGGCGGGGGTGCAATTTTATTTTATTTTATTTTATTTTTTTATTTTTTTTCCCCCCATAAAGAAATACAATCATGTGTGCTTACGGACTGTATCCCTGCAGACTGTATTGATCTATATTGATATATAATAAATATATAGTGTTTTTTATGTTGATTTAATTTAAAAAAAAGCATTTTTATT
This sequence comes from Entelurus aequoreus, assembly GCF_033978785.1. Lineage (NCBI taxonomy): Eukaryota > Metazoa > Chordata > Actinopteri > Syngnathiformes > Syngnathidae > Entelurus > Entelurus aequoreus. Next base: position 67,968,859 of record NC_084739.1, read on the forward strand.
TTTTTATTTTTTATTTTTATTTTTTTTAAATTTCTCTCTGTTCCATGTAGCACAAATGTCAGCCACTTTATTGAGCAGACGTCGTCCAGACCAGCTGCTCTATTTGTAGCACTTGAAGGCACCATTGCACACTATTTGTAGCATTTGAAGGCACCATTGCACCCACCGAGTGCATCAATCAAAGATATGTTGGAGAATAAAAGAGACGAGTGAATATCTGCCGTGATGGAAGCAGAGCGAGGTAGACTCTTCATGTAAAAAGTCTTCTCCGTGGAATCTAATTTAAGCCAAAATAGGTCACTTTGAAACTACGAGACAAAGTGCAGATAACAGTCATCATGTTGAATGCACACAGTCCTGCTTTTATACACAATTATTGTGGGAACGTTCCAATTCGGAAATTGTGGGTTTTCCCTTGACAAGTTCCAAAAATTCCCAGATATCCCAGAATTCCAGGTTTTCCGGGACATTTTTCCCATTCAAAATGAATTGGCCATTTTTCAAACGTCCACCTTTTTCACAACCGTTTCAAACCATTCCACCTTCAAAATATTCAACTGGACAAATGTCATTTTTCCGAGTTCAAAAAAATTCCAAGGAATTCACAGAATTCCCGTTTTTTTCAAATGTATTTTTCACCCTTTTTTCCCGCGATCACTCCTTCCACATTTTTCAACCCACTTCAACTGTTCCACCGTCAAATCATTCCTCTTAATCAGGACAAAACACAAAGTTGTTTTTTTGAACTGGAAAAATTGCAGCTTTTCCCGAAATTCCAGGAATTCCGTAATACCATTTCATCAATTCAAAATGTCACTACTTCAACATTTCTCGACTGGTTTGAAAAATTCCAACACCAACCCTTTCAACTCATTCACTTTTTTTAAAAATCATTTTCCCCCGAACTCCCTCTTTTCCCGAAATTCCCAAATTTCCATGAAATTCCCATTGAAATGAATGGGACATTTTTCTAAATTCCACAACTCCCACATTTTTTATCCGATTCAAAGCCTTCCAACTTCAAACTGATCAGCCTATTCGGGAATCGCAGGCTTTCACCTTGACAAGTCGCAAAAATTCCCAGATTTCCCAGATTTCCGGGACATTTTTCCCCATTCAAAATGAATTGGCCATTTTTCAAACTTCCACCATTTTTCACATTTTTCAACCAATTCAAACCATTCCACCTTCAACACATTCCACCATTCAGGACATTCAAAATATCATTTTTCCAAGTTCAAAAAATTCCAGGAATTCCCAGAATTTTTTCAAATGCCTTTTTTACCCTTTTGTCTGTCGACTACTCCTTCCACATTTTTCAACCCCGTTCCACAGTCAAATCATTCCTCTTAATCAGAACAAAACACAAAAGTAGATTTTTGAACTGGAAAAATTGCAGCTTTTCCCGAAATTCCAGGAATTTCGTAATACCATTTCCCAATTATAAATGTTACTACTTCAACATTTCTCGACCGATTTGAAAAATTCCAACAGCAACCATTTCAACTCATTCAGAACATTCACATTTTTAAAAATAATTTTCCAAAAAAATCCTTCTTTTCCCGAATTTCCCGAATTTCCATGAAATTCCCATTGAAATAAATGGGACATTTTTCTAAGTTTCCCAACTCCCACATTTTTTATCCGATTCAAAGCGTTCGAACTTCAAACTGTTCAGCCTGTTCAGGAATTGTGTGCTCCTTTTCAACAATTATAAAAAAATTCCCGGATTTCCGAGAATTCCCAGTCTTTAGGGACATTTTCCCCATTCAAAATGAATTATCCATTTTTCAAACTTCCGCAATTCCCACACCAATTCAAACCATTCCACCTTCAACACATTCCACCATTCAGGACATTCAAAATATCATTTTTCCAAGTTCAAAAAATTCCAGGAATTCCCAGAATTTTTTCAAATGCCTTTTTTACCCTTTTGTCTGTCGACTACTCCTTCCACATTTTTCAACCCCGTTCCACAGTCAAATCATTCCTCTTAATCAGGACAAAACACAAAGTTGTTTTTTTGAACTGGAAAAATTGCAGCTTTTCCCGAAATTCCAGGAATTCCGTAATACCATTTCATGAATTCAAAATGTTACTACTTCAACATTTCTCGACTGATTTGAAAAATTCCAACACCAACCCTTTCAACTCATTCACTTTTTAAAAAAAAATCATTTTCCCCCGAAATCCCTCTTTTCCCGAAATTCCCAAATTTCCATGAAATTCCCATTGAAATGAATGGGACATTTTTCTAAATTCCACAACTCCCACATTTTTTATCCGATTCAAAGCCTTCCAACTTCAAACTGATCAGCCTATTCGGGAATCGCAGGCTTTCACCTTGACAAGTCGCAAAAATTCCCAGATTTCCCAGATTTCCGGGACATTTTTCCCCATTCAAAATGAATTGGCCATTTTTCAAACTTCCACCATTTTTCACATTTTTCAACCAATTCAAACCATTCCACCTTCAACACATTCCACCATTCAGGACATTCAAAATATCATTTTTCCAAGTTCAAAAAATTCCAGGAATTCCCAGAATTTTTTCAAATGCCTTTTTTTACCCTTTTTCCTGTCGAGTACTCCTTCCACATTTTTCAACCCCGTTCCACAGTCAAATCATTCCTCTTAATCAGAACAAAACACAAAAGTAGATTTTTGAACTGGAAAAATTGCAGCTTTTCCAGAAATTCCAGGAATTTCGTAATACCATTTCCCAATTATAAATGTTACTACTTCAAAATTTCTCGACCGATTTGAAAAATTCCAACAGCAACCATTTTAACTCATTCAGAACATTCACATTTTTAAAAATAATTTTCCAAAAAAATCCTTCTTTTCCCAAATTTCCCAAATTTCCATGAAATTCCCATTGAAATAAATGGGACATTTTTCTAAGTTTCCCAACTCCCACATTTTTTATCCGATTCAAAACGTTCGAACTTCAAACTGTTCAGCCTGTTCAGGAATTGTGTGCTCCTTTTCAACAATTATAAAAAAATTCCCGGATTTCCGAGAATTCCCAGTCTTTAGGGACATTTTCCCCATTCAAAATGAATTATCCATTTTTCAAACTTCCGCAATTCCCACACCAATTCAAACCATTCCACCTTCAACACATTCCACCATTCTGGACATTAAAAACATAATTTTTCCATGTTCAAAAAAATTCCAGGAATTCCCAGAATTTTTTCAAATGCCTTTTTTACCCTTTCTTCCTGTCGACTACTCCTTCCACATTTTTCATCCCCGTTCCACAGTCAAATCATTCCTCTTAATCAGAACAAAACACAAAGTTGTTTTTTTGAACTGGAAAAATTGCAACTTTTCCCAAAATTCCAGGAATTCCGTAATACCATTTCATCAGTTCAAAATGTTACTACTTCAACATTTCTCGACCGATTTGCAAAATTCCAACACCAATCATTCAGAGCATTCACTTTTTTTTCTTATTTCTTTTAAATAATTTTCCCCAAAAAATCCCTCTTTTCCCAAAATTCCCAAATTTCCATGAAATTACCATTGAAATGAATGGGACATTTTTCTAAGTTTCACAACTCCCACATATTTTATCCGATTCAAAGCGTTCCAAGTTCAAACTGATCAGCCTATTCGGAAATCGCAGGATTTCCCTTGACAAATTCCAATAATTCCCAGATTTCCCAGATTTCCAGGTTTTCCGGGACATTTTTCCCATTCAATATGAATTGGCCATTTTTCAAACTTCCACCTTTTCCACATTTTTCAACCAATTCCACCTTCAACATATTCAACTGGACATTCAAAATGTCATTTTTCCAAGTTAAATTTTTTTCCAGGAATTCACAGAATTCCCTTTTTTTCAAATGCATTTTTCACCCTTTTGTCTGGTGACTACTCCTTCCACATTTTTCAACCCACTTCAACCGTTCCACAGTCAAATCATTCCTCTTAATCAGAACAAAACACAAAGTTGTTTTTTTGAACTGGAAAAATTGCAGCTTTTCCCGAAATTCCAGGAATTCTGTAATACCATTTCATCAGTTCAAAATGTTACTACTTCAACATTTCTCGACTAATTTGAAAATGTCCAACACCAACCATTTCAAATCGTTCAGACGATTCACATTTTTTAAAATAACTTTCCCCAAAAATTCCCAAATTTCCATGAAATTCCCATTGAAATGAATAGGACATTTTCCTCATTCAACAACTATTTTTCCACGTTACACAAATTTCCAGGAATTCCTGATTTTTCCAACCGTTATTAGTGCGATGACTCCTTTCACATTTTCCAACCCATTTCAAGCGTTCCACTGTCAAAACATTCCTCTTAGTCAGGACAAAAAAACAAGTTGGTTTAAGAACATGAAAAATTCCCGTTTTTCCCGAAATTCCATAATACCATTTTTCAGTTAAAAAACTGTTACTACTTCAACATTTCTTGACCGATTTAAACAATTCCAACACCAACCAATTCAGGACATTCAGGATATTCATGCTCCTAATACTTTTCAAAAAAATCCTGCTTTTCCCAAAATTTCCAGGAAGTTCCCATTGTAATCAATGGGACAGTTTTAAAAGTTGCACAATTCCCACATTTTTCAACCTATTCAAACCATTCCAACATCAACACATTCCACTCATACTGGACATTCAAACTGACACTTTCCCAAGTTCCAAACCAAATTCCCGTTTTCCTGGAAATTCAAACTCTTCAACATTCAAACTATTCTTACATTCATACTACATTCTGTCAGCATTTCACTTCAACTTCAGCATCGGAGCACCAAATTCCTCCAGGAATTGCCTCATCTAGTTAGAGTGTCATTATCTATATCAGGGGTCACCAACCTTTTTGAAACCAAGAGCTACTTCTTGGGTACTGATTAATGCGAAGGGCTACTAGTTTGATACACACTTAAATAAATTGCCAGAAATAGCCAATTTGCTCAATTTACCTTTAACTCTATGTTATTATTAATAATTAATGATATTTACACTTAATTGAACGGTTTAAAAGAGGAGAAAACACGAAAAAAAATGACAATTACATTTTGAAACATAGTTTATCTTCAATTTCGACTCTTTAAAATTCAAAATTCAACCGAAAAAAAGAAGAGAAAAACTAGCTAATTCGAATCTTTTTGAAAAAATTAAAAAAAAGAATTTATGGAACATCATTAGTAATTTTTCCTGATTAAGATTAATTTTAGAATTTTGATGACATGTTTTAAATAGGTTAAACTCCAATCTACACTTTGTTAGAATATATAACAAATTGGACCAAGCTATATTTCTAACAAAGACAAATCATTATTTCTTCTAGATTTTCCAGAACAAAAATTTTAAAATAAATTCAAAAGACTTTGAAATAAGATTTAAATTTGATTCTACAGATTTTGTAGATTTGCCAGAATTTTTTTTTTGGAATTTTAATCATAATAAGTTTGAAGAAATATTTCACAAATATTCTTCGTCAAAAAAACAGAAGCTAAAATGAATAATTAAATTAAAATGTATTTATTATTCTTTACAATAAAAACAAGTAATTTACTTGAACATTGATTTAAATTGTCAGGAAAGAAGAGGAAGGAATTTAAAAGGTAAAAAGGTATATGTGTTTAAAAATCCTAAAATCATTTTTAAGGTTGCATTTTTTCTCTAAAATTGTCTTTCTGAAAGTTATAAGAAACAAAGTAAAAAAAATAATGAATTTCTTTAAACAAGTGAAGACCAAGTCTTTAAAATATTTTCTTGGATTTTCAAATTCTATTTGAGTTTTGTCTCTCTTAGAATTAAAAATGTCGGGCAAAGCGAGACCAGCTTGCTAGTAAATAATTAAAATTTAAAAAATAGAGGCAGCTCACTGGTAAGTGCTGCTATTTGAGCTATTTTTTAGAACAGGCCAGCGGGCTACTCATCTGGTCCTTACGGGCTACCATGAATCCATCTTTAGCCCAGAGTGATACTGTATGTCTACATGATTAAACTGATATCCCTTTCCTCACAAATTAGCGTGAGTCCCCCCTGGGGAGATGCTAACTGTAATGACGCCATCAGACTTATTTAATGGAGTCAGTAAATGTCAGGATGAGTCTAGCTAATAAAGACCAAGCACCGTATTTAATCTTCAATGAATGCATGGATTTTACGACGCCATCAAGCTAAAGGAATTACAGTCCACGGGGGAAAAAAAGGGACATAAATGTGCTGATAGAGACCGAACGAGACTTGGTGTGCCGTACCAACATGTGGTCACATGACCCTCAACCAGGGCCGGCCCGTGGCATAGGCCGTATAGGCAAATGCTAAGGGCGCCGTCCATCAGGGGGCGCCACGCCAGTGCCACAAATGTTGGAGAAAAAAAAAAGAAGTTGGTACTATTATTTCTAAATACAAAAAAATAATCCCACGTTAATTAAAATGCAAAGTAAAGCCTATTTAATAGAAATATTATTTGTTACAACATTACGCCCCCCCCATCCCCCCGCACAATGCGCCCCTCCCTTCCCGTATCATGACTCTTACCATATCAAAAAATCAACACAAGATGTCAAAACGGCCAAAACTGTCAGGTGCCCAGGGAAGAAACAAGAGAAAAGAAGAGGAGAAACGAGAAAAAGACAGAGGTAGCAGGTAGGTAACGTTAACGTGGGGGGGGGGGGGCACCTAAAATCTTGCCTAGGGCGCCAGATTGGTTAGGGCCAGGCCTGCCCTCAACACCACGTTCATTAGAGCATGTTGACTTTAGAAGCACACGCACCATCATCATCCTCACACGAGTGTTTCAGAGCTGCTTCTATTCTGAACTTTGGTGGTACATTTGCATTTGAGGCGAGTGAGTCAGTGTCAGTAATTAAAAGAAGATTCATGTTTGTTTTAAAATGGTCACTTCATGGATTAAATATGTACAAAACCCCAAAAAGCAGTGAAGTTGTCACGTTGTGTAAATGCTAAATAAAAAGAGACTACAACAAATCCTTTTCAACTTATATTCAATTGAATAGACTGCAAAGACAAGATATTTCATGTTCACACTGGGATAATTTGTTATTTTTTGCAAATATTAGCTCATTTGGAATTTGATTAAAAAAAGCTGGCACAAGTGGCAAAAAAGAGTGAGGAAGTCGAGGAATGCTCGTCAAAGACTTATTTGGAACATCCCACAGGTGAGCAGGCTAATTGGGAACAGGTGGGTGCCATGATTGGGTATAAAAGCAGCTTCCGTGAAATGCTCAGTCGTTCACAAACAAGGACGGGGGCGAGGGTCACCACTTTGTCAACAAATACCTGAGCAAATTGTTGAACAACAACATTTCTCAACAAGGAATTTAGGTATTTCACCATCTACGCTCCGTAACATCATCAAAAGGTTCAGAGAATCTGGAGAAATCACTGCACGTAAGCCATGATATTACACACCTTGGATCCCTCAGGAGGTACTGCATCAAAAAGCCACATCAGTGTGTAAAGGACATCACCACACGGGCTCAGGAACACTTCAGAAAACCACTGTCAGTAACTACAGTTGGTCGCTACATCTGTAAGTGCAAGTTAAAACTCTACTATGCAAAGCCACAGCCATTTATCAACAACACCCAGAAACGTTGTCGGCTTCGCTGGGCCCCGAGCTCATCTAAGATGGACTGATGCAAAGTGGAAAAGTGTTCTGTGGTCTGACGAGTCCACATTTGAAATTGTTTTTGGAAACTGTGGACCAAAGAGGAAAAGAAGCATCCGGATTGTTCTAGGGTGAAAGTGTAAAAGGCAGCATGTGTGATGGTATGGGGGTGTAATAGTGGCCAAGACATGGGTAACTTACACATCTGTGAAGGCACCATTAATGCTGAAAGGTACATACAGCTTTTGGAGCAACATATGTTGTTATCATGGACGCCCCTGCTTATTTCAGCAAGACGATGCCAAGCCAGGTGTTACAACAGCGTGGCTTCATAGTAAAAGAGTGCGGGTACTAGACTGGCCTGCCTGTAGTCCAGACATTGCAGGCTAAAATATGAGAAGGGAGACTGTTGAACAACTTAAGCTTTACATCAAGCAAGAATGGGAAAGAATTCCACTTCAAAAATGTGTCTCCTCAGTTCCCAAACCTTTACTGAGTGTTGTTAAAAAGAAAGGCCATGTAACACACTGGTAAAAATGCCCTTTTTGCAATTGCCATTGCCATTATTTGCACAAAAATACCAAAGTTTCTCAGTGTGAACATGAAATATCTTGTCTTTGCAGTCTATTCAATTGAATATAAGTTGGAAAGGATTTGTTGTATTCTCTTTTTATTGACCATTTACAGTTCCTTGATGCGTGTTTACCCGGTAGTTTGGGTAAGCTCCTCCGGTCTGCCCCGGTCCTTTCTCCTGCTGAGTTAGACAGTCACACCCCTCATATTGGACACAAGTGGCGGGTGCAGCGGTCACGTGACGCACAAGTACCTCATTTGGCGTAATAGGAGAGGGGGAGGGGGGGATGGGGGCGGGGACATAAACCGAAAACGCCATCGTTCAGTTCACCCTTGTGAAGGGTACGCCTGCAATCTGTGCAGCGTGGGTAATAAACGTTCTCATCGCCGGCTTGACTTTGACACGGCAGACTGTGACACCCGTGTGGGGGTGAGGTGGTGGTGTGTTAGAAATGTGAGTGTGAACATGCTGACTGAAGGCAGCTCTTCAACGCTGAGGAGGGTGAAGATGCTGGGAGGTGTGGAATGTGGCGGCGGGTGACTGGAGCGCCCCATTCAATAATCATCAACTTAGAATTTAATGGCAGCAACACATGGCAAAAAGGCATTTTCACCAGTGTGTTACATGGCCTTTCCTTTTAACAACACTCAGTAAAGGTTTGGGAACTGAGGAGACACATTTTTGAAGTAGAATTCTTTCCCATTCTTGCTTGATGTACAGCTTAAGTTGTTCAACAGTCTCCCTTCTCATATTTTAGCCTTCAATGTCTGGACTACAGGCAGGCCAGTCTAGTACCCGCACTCTTTTACTACGAAGCCACGCTGTTGTAACGCCTGGCTTGGCATCGTCTTGCTGAAATAAGCAGGGGCGTCCATGATAACAACATATGTTGCTCCAAAAGCTGTATGTACCTTTCAGCATTAATGGTGCCTTCACAGATGTGTAAGTTACCCATGTCTTGGCCACTAATACACCCCCATACCATCACACATGCTGCCTTTTACACTTTCACCCTAGAACAACCCGGATGCTTCTTTTCCTCTTTGGTCCACAGTTTCCAAAAACAATTTGAAATGTGGACTCGTCAGAACCACAGAACACTTTCCCACTTTGCATCAGTCCATCTTAGATGAGCTCGGGGCCCAGCGAAGCCGGCGGCAATTCTGGGTGTTGTTGATAAAATGGCTTTGGCTCTAAATAGTGGAGTTTTAACTTGCACTTACAGATGTAGCGACCAACTGTGGTTACTGACAGTGGGTTTCTGAAGTGTTCCTGAGCCCATGTGGTGATATCCTTTACACACTGATGTGGCTTTTTGATGCAGTAGCGCCTGAGGGATCCAAGGTGTGTAATATCATGGCTTACGTGCAGCGATTTCTCCACATTCTCAGAACCTTTTGATGATATTACGGAGCGTAGATGGTGAAATCCCTAAATTCCTTGTTGAGAAATGTTGTTCTTCAACAATTTGCTCAGGCATTTGTCGACAAAGTGGTGACCCTCGCCCCCGTCCTTGTTTGTGAACGACTGAGCATTTCACGGAAGCTGCTTTTATACCCAATCATGGCACCCACCTGTTCCCAATTAGCCTGTTCACCTGTGGGATGTTCCAAATAAGTCTTTGACGCGCATTCCTCAACTTTCTCACTCTTTTTTGCCACTTGTGCCAGCTTTTTTTGAAACATGTCGCAGGCAACAAATTCCAAATGAGCAAAAAAAAAACAACCAAGTTTTGCAGTTTGAACATAAAATATCTTGTCTTTGCAGTCTATTCAATTGAATATAAGTAGGGATGTCCGATAATGGCTTTTTGCCGATACCCGATATTCCGATATTGTCCAACTCTTTAATTACCGATACCGATATCAACCGATACCGATATCAACCGATATATGCAGTCTTGGAATTAACACATTATTATGCCTAATTTGGACAACCAGGTATGGTGAAGATAAGGTACTTTTTAAAAAAAATAATAAAATAAGATAACTAAATTAAAAACATTTTCTTGAATAAAAAAAGAAAGTACAACAATATAAAAACAGTTACATAGAAACTAGTAATGAATGAAAATGAGTAAAATTAACTGTTAAAGGTTAGTACTATTAGTGGAGCAGCAGCACGCACAATCATGTGTGCTTACGGACTGTATCCCTTGCAGACTGTATTGATATATATTGATATATAATGTAGGAAGCAGAATATTGATAACAGAAATAAATGGGGGGAGGGAGGTTTTTTGGGTTGGTGCACTAATTGTAAGTGTATCTTGTGTTTTTTATGTTGATTTAATTAAAAAAAAAACAAAAAAAAAAACAACAAAAAAAAACGATAAAGATAATAAAAAAACCGATACCGATAATTTCCGATATTACATTTTAACCCATTTATCGGCCGATAATATGTACGATATTATCGGACATCCCTAAATATAAGTTGAAAATAATTTGTTGTATTCTCTTTTCATTTAGCATTTACACAACGTGACAACTTCACTGCTTTTGGCTTTTGTACTTGTGTTCCGCATTGGGACGACCGACAAGAGGCTCTTAAATTACTGGTCCTCCATTCACCTTCTGAGTGAATAATTTAGTGCTTATCGACAACTTGAGTGGTGTCCAGCGTCCCTGCTAACGAGGGCAAATGGGAACAAGAACACTTACAGTGTACAGTCTTCATCATGAGAGTGTACAGTCTTCATCATGTGAGTGTACAGTCTTCATCATGAGAGTGTCTGGTTACGTCAGGGAAGGACACAGATCCCTCGCTTCATTGTTCCTCAGTCTCTACTCACCTATTGTTTACCTCACTAGAATTGTGTATGAGTCTGTACACACAAAAAAAGGTGCGGTGCACACTCCAAAACACTAGGGGCAGCACCTTCTTCCCTAGTGTATCATCTTCACACACAAGGTGATGAATAAGTCGTCCATCGTCATTATCTTTGTGTTTTTTCTTCTCATTTTGCAGTATTTATCTCACCTGCACTTAAAACAAATGGGATCTAATAGAGCACAGGTGTCCAACTCGAGGCCCGGTGGGGCCAGATGTGGCCCGCCACTTCATTTTATTTGGCCCTTCAAAGCCCGGAAATAATAAGTATCAATAAAGTGCTGTAACTTTGTTACTAAGTGTATTATTTCTTTCTATTTTGGGAGAAAAATCCATGTAATTGCAATTGATGTTAACTTAAATATTGTCTAATTATGCAAAAATGTATGCTAAAACACTCCAAACGTTTTTAAATAGAAATAAATACTAATAATGATGATTTCAAAGCAAGTTATCCATCAAATTGTGCAATGTAAAAGTATCAATAGATTTCATGGTCAAATTGTGAAATTTACTGGGGTTTTTACAGCATTTTTCTAATAAATGAAAAAAACTTTACCGTAATAAACTCTGGTTCCGTTTTGACATTGACAGTAATACACCAAATTATCTACACTTGTTGATTTGCTGTTAAAAAAACAACAACTAACAAATTGGCAGCTCAGGTGCCAAAATGTGACTGTAAAATTGCAGTTGTTTTATTTACAGTAAAAAACAAATGTAGATTTTACAGTAAAATTCTGGCAACTGAGCTGCTTTTTTTTAATTTTTTTAAATTTTTTAACCATAAAAACAGCAGTACAGTTTTTCCATTGACAGTAATATACACTACATTTTGAGGTGAAATTATTGCAACTTACCATATTTTTTTTTTTTTTACATTTTAGCTTTTAAAAAATATACCCATAAAAGGCATAAAAAATTGTGTCATAAAACAAACAAACTGACAGCTCAGGTGCCAAAAGTTTAATGTTTTTAATTAATTTATTTATATTTACAGTAAAAAACAAAAGTACATTTTACAGTAAAATTCTGGCAACTGAGCTGCCTTTTTTTAAAATTTATATATATTTTACCATAAAAACAGCAGTACTGTTTTTCCATTTACAGTAATATACACTACATTTTGAGGTAAAATTATTGCAACTTACCATATTTTATTTACATTTTAGTTAAAAAAAACCCCAACAAAACTAATAAAATGCATTAAAAAAATGGTGTAATAATAGTATTGACTGTTAGAAGCGGCCCTCTGGGGCCAAACATAATTGCCATGTGGCCCTCAGTGAAAACCACTATACCACCTCTATAATGGCACATTGTCAGTTTATTAACATTACTGCAATGTTAAAACATACCACTCCTCACACGTCGTCAGCCTTAATTCGATGAATTAACAATAACAACACAGATCACCAATTATTTGAAACAGGTAAAAAGGTTCCTGGTAATGTTGAATGGAAAAGTTTTAAGTTGAAGCTAAAACAATACTATTGGAGCCTGACATTTTCAATGCGGACTAGCTAACCACCCTTTGTCCTTTTTTAGCAAAGGTATCTTATGTGGTATAAATACAGCTAAAGAAAGAAGGCAATGTTTATTTTATTTTTTCATTTTATTTTTATTGACATCCAGCATCAGACATTCCTATCCATTACATCATATTCACATAGATCATATATCTATTGTCTGCCCTAAATGTCAAAATATTTTTGTTTATATCCCACCAATACCACCCCCCCAAAAAGAAAGACACAACAAAAAAAAAACAAAGTAATATCTACAATAACATTCTATAAATAAAATATATATAAAATGTATGTATACTTATTTTATTTTTTTTTTACAATTTTTTTAGTCTTAGAAGTACAAAATAAAAAATAGTTACATGTAAAAAAAAGTATCCAACAATATAACTAAACTGAGGCTCTAAATCTCAGAGAACGCCTGATTAACAAGGTGAAATGCCTCCCTCTAGTGGTTAAAACTGACAGTTACACTTTCCCAATTCAGTTCGGTTCAGCTCAAAAATACTAGCTACTTATCTTACATATCCTATAATTCAGTAAAACACACATTTTCCATGCATGTATTTTTATAATCCGGAATTTGAGACTAATCCAGCTCTTTTTTTGATGTATTGCTTTAAACTAAAAAAAAAGAAAAAAAAAGTCATTCCTGATGACGTCGTCTCTACGGCTAGTGAGAAGGCGTTCCCGGAAAACGAACAAAACCGGGGAAAAACGTGGCCGCTGCTATATTATGTGTTGTCTGTCTAATTATAAATAATGCAGACAAGGCGTGTTGGCTGAGTTCTCAACGTTTACTCACACAACGCGCTCATAATCATATTGTAGCTGCCGGCACGGCGACAAACAACAACACTTCATGCTCGTCACTACTGTTGCATGCTGGGTAGTGTAGTTCTAACATTCCCTAACTCATAACATCACATGATCTATTATATTTGTGCTAAACACAGTAACATATTGGATAAAACACACATTTTCTATGCATGTATTTTTAGATTCCGGAATTTGAGACTATCCAGCTCGTTTTTCGACGTATTGCTTTAAAGTAAAAAAAAAAAAAGAGAAAAGAAGCAAAAACAGGTCATTCCTGATGACGTCATCTCTACGGCAAGCGAGAAGGCGTTCCCGGAAAACGAACAAAACCGGGGGAAAAATGTTGCCCGCCGCTACATTAATGATTATATTTGTGGTAAATACAGTAACATTTTGGATGAAAATGTTGTAATACTTCAAGGTGGAAGAAATCACGGTTAGTGCTCCGCCCCGCTGGAGCCGGACAGAACGTGGGAGTGAGAGAAGTCTTCGGAGGTCGCACTTAGTAGTTGGAGGTAGTCAATTATTATTATTATTATTATTATTATTATTATTACTATTAGTGGTGGTTGTCTACAACTACAAGTTAAGATTTATTGTGGAGCATTTTTCGTTTTTTTAGCACGTCTTTTCCTTACTTGACGCTCAGTCCCCGGCTGACGAGGTAACGGACCGGACAGCCTCGTCTTGCCCGGGAAGCACCGCCTGCCGCCGGGCTGCTACTTTGACGCCTTCCCGGTATCTACATGGTTCTTTACACAAGTTTATTCATACGACCTTCCACACTTCTATGGACGCAAACTTCATATTTTTGAAATGCTGTTTATTTAACTTGTGCAAGCTAACCTGGCTAGCATCACAACCGACTGTTTGCTACCTTCCTGTCTGCTACTAAACCAGGTAACTATCCTTATTTATGTCAACTTTTTTTCTCTTCCAAAGATTAACGTTCCATGCTGTGACTAAAATGGCAATAATCCAAATGCATACATTTATTGTGATTTATGACGTCACTCAATTTAATTCAATTGTTATTTGTCCTTGATGCAGTGTTTTTCAACCTTTTTTGAGGCAAATAACTTTTTTTTTCATAAAAATAAATAAATCCAGAGTCATACCGCCAGCAGGAAACGTTCAAAAAATGAAACTCCACCAGGTCGTCGTGACATATTTTGAGTTTGTTGGCGTTTTCCTGTGTGTAGTGCTTTAATTTTTGTCTCGCGCTGTTATTTTGGTGGCCCTTCCTGTTTTGTTGCGGTTTCATGTCTTCCTTTGAGCGCTATTCCGCGCACCCGCTTTGTGTTAGCAAGAAAGGCTATTTACGTTGTTGCTATCCTTCTTTGTGTGGACATTGTCGATCGTCGTGTCATGTACGGATATACTTTGTGGACGCCGTAAGTTTTTGCTGTCGTCCAGCATTCTGTTTGTTTACTTTGTAGCCAGTTCATTGGATAGCCATTGCCTTTCCCTTTTGTTCATTGTTGGTTTAAGCATGACATACCTTTTTACCTGCACACTGCCTCCCGCTGTGGTCCGCATATTGGGATCACAACAAACCATACCCGTCTCACCCGACACATCCCGACTTTGCTTTAAAATTATTCTGTCAAATCATTATTTTTTTCAATCAAATAATCACATTTTGGAATTTCTATTCATCATGATTAATCACAGCTTGCATAATTAACATTTCCTGAAGAAAACACCTCAGTATTTATACCTAAAAGCAATTTTATTGTCAGAGTGTCACCCAGGAATGTTTTTTTTTTATATTTTACTTGAATGCGTGTCATTTATTTGCACCAACTGTAATGATCTGTCCCTCCAGGCCATGTCCTATTTAGGTTTCTCATTGTTGTACTGACGTATGCACTGATCTGATCACAAGGTACAAAAGCAGTGAAGTTGTCACGTTGTGTAAATGGTCAATAAAAAGAGAATACAACAAATCCTTTTCAACTTATATTCAATTGAATAGACTGCAAAGACAAGATATTTCATGTTCACACTGAGAAACTTTCTTATTTTTCTGCAAATAATCATGAAGTTAGACTTGAATGGCAGCAACACATGTCAAAAAAGGCATTTTTACCAGTGTGTTACATGGCCTTTCCTTTTAACAACACTCAGTAAAGGTTTGGGAACTGAGGAGACACATTTTTGAAGTGGAATTATTTCCCATTCTTGCTTGATGTACAGCTTAAGTTGTTCAACAGTCTCCCTTCTCATATTTTAGCCTTCAATGTCTGGACTACAGGCAGGCCAGTCTAGAACCCGCATTGTCTTGTTGAAATAAGCAGGGGCGTCCATGATAACGTTGCTTGGATGGCGACATATGTTGCTCCAAAAGCTGTATGTACCTTTCAGCATTAATGGTGCCTTCACAGATGTGTAAGTTACCCATGTCTTGGCCACTAATACACCCCCATACCATCACACATGCTGCCTTTTACACTTTCACCCTAGAACAATCCGGATGCTTATTTTCCTCTTTGGTCCGGAGGACACAACGTCCACAGTTTCCAAAAAACAATTTGAAATGTGGACTCGTCAGACCACAGAACACTTTCCCACTTTGCATCAGTCCATCTTATATGAGCTCGGGCCCAGCGAAGCCGGCGACGTTTCTGGGTGTTGTTGATAAATGGCTTTGGCTCTGCATAGTAGAGTTTTAACTTGCACTTACAAATGTAGCGACTGACAGTGGTTTTCTGAAGTGTTCCTGAGCCCATGTGGTGATATCCTTTACACACTGATGTCACTTTTTGATGCAGTAGCGCCTGAGGGATCCAAGGTGCGTAATATCATGGCTTACGTGCAGTGATTTCTCCAGATTCTCTGAACTTTTTGATGATTTTACGGAGCGTAGATGGTGAAATCCCTAAATTCCTTGTTGAGAAATGTTGTTCTTCAACAATTTGCTCAGGCATTTGTTGACAAAGCGGTGACCCTCGCCCCCGTCCTTGTTTGTGAACGACTGAGCATTTCACGGAAGCTGCTTTTACACCCAATCATGGCACCCACCTGTTCCCAATTAGCCTGTTCACCCGTGGGATGTTCCAAATAGGTCTTTGACGAGCATTCCTCGACTTTCTCACTCTTTTTTGCCACTTGTGCCAGCTTTTTTGAAACATGTCGCAGGCAACAAATCCCAAGTGAGCTAATATTTGCAAAAAATACCAAAGTTTGTCAGTGTGAACATGAAATATCTTGTCTTTGCAGTCTATTCAATTGAATATAAGTTGAAAAGGATTTGTTGTATTCTCTCTTTATTTACCATTCACACAACGTGACAACTTCACTGCTTTTGGGTTGTGTAAAAGGTAAAAAAAGCTTGTTCAGTCAAAATAAATTGCTTTATTAACTTTAAGTGTCTACATCAGGGGTGTCAAACTCATTTTAGATCGGGGGCCACACGGAGAAAAATCTACTCCCAAGTGGGCCGGACTGGTAAAATCACGGCACGATAACTTAAAAATATAGACAAACTTCAGATTGTTTTCTTTGTTTAAAAACAGAACAAGTACATTCTGAAATTGTAGAAATCATGTTGTTGTTTTTTTTTTACACTTACATGTTGCAGTTAATAGACTTCTATCTTTATTTGTTGTTACTTATATTTTCTGAATAAATTATATGGTAATGTTCATCAGTCATTGGTGTTCATTTTCAATCTATCAAGATAAAAAACTTATATCAATATCAAATTACAGTATGTTATTTATGTAGTTTGATCATTTTCCTCGACTGGTGCACTAACCTTATGTGGTTTATTTTGTACATATATAGCATCATCTACAACGATACAAAGAATTGCTATTGCGACATCCAGTGGACACATTTAAAACAGCTGTTTCTTTCATTCATAAATTTCAGGTACATTTTTATACTTAGCAAACTCATCCCGCGGGCCGGCTAAAACCTGTTTACGGGCCTGATCCGGCCCCCGGGCCGTACGTTTGACACCCCTGGTCTACATGATTAATGCAAATTTGTTGTAATTAACCACATGAGTTGTACATTTTTTTCCAGCCCTGCTTTAAAATGATACATAAATATGTTTTTTTTTTTACATGAACTCACCTGTCACTTAAGTGGACTAGCATGATTAGCATTACAACTGTTGTCATTGCAACAACAAGAGAGTAAAATGTGTTAAAAGGGTTAAAAAGGTTTTTAATATGTCCTATGAGAAGAAGCTACACAAGGTCAGCAAAGGCGTTCTATGTCATGCAGTTGTACTTTCACAACTGCAAGAATTACTAGCGCAATGTCAATTTAGTAGCTCTTTTACTGCATTTTTTTTTTTAGTGTTTTAGTGTACTTTGCTCCAGTCCGTAGCACAAAGCGCCTCATAATTCCACATATGAGACTTCTGGCGCGTGTGGTGATTAAAGTGTAACTAAAGATGACTCCCATGCCCTCACCTGGTGGACTTAGACCAGACCTGGGCAAATGAAGGCCTGCGGGGCCACATGCGGCCCGTTGAGCTTTTCAATCTGGCCCGCCGGACATTCCCAAATCATTATTTGACATCTTTAAGATGTAAAGTGTAGCTGCCATTATGATGTGCACTCATCTTTTCTAATGACCAGAAGTCTTCAACTATACTAAGTCTTTCTATGCTTGGAATCTGCACTTATGGATGATATACCAGTTACTATGGTAATCTAATTAGTTACTATGGTAATCTAATTAGTTACTATGATCATCTAATTAGTTACTATGGTAATCTAATTAGTTACTATGGTAATCTAATTAGTTACTATGATCATCTAATTAGTTACTATGGTAATCTAATTAGTTACTATGGTAATCTAATTAGTTACTATGATCATCTAATTAGTTACCATGGTAATCTAATTAGTTACTATGGTAATCTAATTAGTTACTATGATCATCTAATTAGTTACTATGGTAATCTAATTCGTTACTATGGTAATCTAATTAGTTACTATGGTAATATAATTAGTTACTATGATCATCTAATTAGTTACTATGGCAATCTAATTAGTTACTATGGTAATCTAATTAGTTACTATGATCATCTAATTAGTTACTATAGTAATTGAATTTGTTACTATGGTAATCTAATTAGTTACTATGATCATCTAATTAGTTACTATAGTAATCTAATTAGTTACTATGGTAATCTAATTAGTTACTATGGTCATCTAACTAGTTACAATGTAATCAAATTAGTTACAATGGTAATCTAATTAGTTACTATGATCATCTAATTAGTTACTATAGTAATCTAATTAGTTACTATGGTAATCTAATTAGTTACTATGGTCATCTAATTAGTTACTATGGTCATCTAATTAGTTACAACGGCAATCTAATTAGTTACTATGGTCATCTAATTAGTAACTATTGTCATTGAATTAGTTACTATGGTAAACTAATTAGTTACAATGGTAATCTAATTAGTTACTATAGTAATCTAATTAGTTACAATGGTAATCTAATTAGTTACTATGGTCATCTAACTAGTTACTATGGTAATCTAATTAGTTACTATGATCATCTAATTAGTTACTATGGTAATCTAATTAGTTACTATGGTAATCTAATTAGTTACTATGATCATCTAATTAGTTACTATAGTAATCTAATTAGTTACTATGGTAATCTAATTAGTTACTATGATCATCTAATTAGTTACTATAGTAATCTAATTAGTTACTACGGTAATCTAATTAGTTACTATGGTCATCTAATTAGTTACAATGTAATCTAATTAGTTACAATGGTAATCTAATTAGTTACTATAGTAATCTAATTAGTTACTATGGTAATCTAATTAGTTACTATGGTCATCTAATTAGTTACAATGGTAATCTAATTAGTTACTATGGTCATCTAATTAGTTACTATAGTAATTGAAATGGTTACAGTGGTAATCGAATTAGTTACTATGATCATGTAATTAGTTACTATAGTAATCTAATTAGTTACAATGGTAATCTAATGAGTTACTATGGTCATCTAATTAGTTACTATGGTAATCTAATTAGTTACAATGGTAATCTAATTAGTTACTATGGTCATCTAATTAGTTACAATGGTAATCTAATTAGTTAATATGATCATCTAATTAGTTACTATAGTAATGTAATTAGTTACAGTGGTAATCTCATTAGTTACAATGGTAATCCAATTAGTTACTATGGTCATCGAATTAGTTACAATGGTCATACAATTAGTTACTATGGTAATCTAATTAGTTACAATGGTAATCTAATTAGTTACAATGGTAATCTAATTAGTTACTATGATAGTCTAATTAGTTACTATGGTAATCGAATTAGTTACAGTGGTAATCTGATTAGTTACTATGGTCATCTAATTAGTTACTGTGGTAATCTAATTAGTTACAATGGTAATCTAATTAGTTACTATGGTCATCTAATTAGTTACAATGGCCATCTAATTAGTTACTATGGTCATCTAATTAGTTACTATGGTCATCCAATTAGTTACTATGGTAATCAAATGAGTTACAATGGTAATCTTATTAGTTACTATGGTCATCTAATTAGTTACTATGGTCATCTAATTAGTTACTATGGCACCAAGCAGTGTGGGCGGGAAGCGTTTCCACAGACGCGAAAGGAGATTTTCACGACAAAGTTCTCAAGCTTTGCGATGTATCAAATTCATCAGATTGTCGGTGGGTTCATTTTATACCCTTCACGTTCATATTTCACCGTTTGTTACATTTTGGTTGCGTTTCACTTGATTGTAAAATATGTCGATGGAAAGGGGGTGTGATGTCCATATTTTGTCAATACTCAGTGTTTTATCCTTCATAGAAAAATCTAAAATTCCCTTACGTTTTTTATAGGCGGTCTGTCATAACGTTTTTAGCATTCAATCAGACATTATTGTGAGGTTTTGTAGATATACCGGCCCCCAGACACATGTTTTTTCTCTAAATGTGGCCCCCGAGTCAAAAGAATTGCCCGGGCCTGACTTAGACAAACCCAGCAGGCAGGAGTTCTATTTGACACCTCCTATCTGTATTTTTGGAGCCGCACTTAAGCCGCTGTCAGTCAGACGCACAAGTAAATGTGGTGTGTTCCAGGCCAGACATGCCCTAATAGACATGCACCGTGTGGGGGGTTCTGGACACACCTGTTGGCTCGGGCTCTACAGCGCCACCTTGGCTGGCAGTGTTTTCTTTTTTTTACTATCTGACAATTTCATTCCCCAAACTAACAGCTGAGCACCTCAGCTCCAGCCTGCGAGAGACCCCCCCCCCCCCCCCCCCTCTCACTTGTTGTTGTCTGTCTGCTGGCTTGCTGGTCTTTCGACTTTTTACAAGAGTACAGAGCTCCGTGCTGTGGGAACCAAACATAATATGTACAATATACACACTGCAAGTATATATATATATAATGTAGTAACAGACACCTTCATAACAATATGTAATATGTACAATAAACACACTGCAACTATATATATATATAATGTAGTAACAGACACCTTCATAACAATATATAATATGTACAATATACACACTGCAAGTATATATATAATGTAGTAACAGACACCTTCATAACAATATGTAATATGTACAATATACACACTGCAAGTATATATATATAATGTAGTAACAGACACCTTCATAACAATATGTAATATGTACAATATACACACTGCAAGTATATATATAATGTAGTAACAGACACCTTCATAATAATATGTAATATGTACAATATACACACTGCAAGTATATATATAATGTAGTAACAGACACCTTCATAACAATATGTAATATGTACAATATACACACTGCAAGTATATATATATATAATGTAGTAACAGACACCTTCATAACAATATGTAATATGTACAATATTCACACTGCAAGTATATATATAATGTAGTAACAGACACCTTCATAACAATATGTAATATGTACAATATACACACTGCAAGTATATATATATAATGTAGTAACAGACACCTTCATAACAATATGTAATATGTACAATATACACACTGCAAGTATATATATATATAATGTAGTAACAGACACCTTCACAACAATATGTAATATGTACAATAAACACACTGCAAGTATATATATATATAATGTAGTAACAGACACCTTCATAACAATATATAATATGTACAATATACACACTGCAAGTATATATATAATGTAGTAACAGACACCTTCATAACAATATGTAATATGTACAATATACACACTGCAAGTATACATATATAATGTAGTAACAGACACCTTCTTAACAATATGTAATATGTACAATATACACACTGCAAGTATATATATATATATATAATGTAGTAACAGACACCTTCATAACAATATATAATATGTACAATATACACACTGCAAGTATATATATAATGTAGTAACAGACACCTTCATAACAATATGTAATATGTACAATATACACACTGCAAGTATATATATAATGTAGTAACAGACACCTTCATAACAATATGTAATATGTACAATATACACACTGCAAGTATATATATATATATAATGTAGTAACAGACACCTTCATAACAATATGTAATATGTACAATAAACACACTGCAAGTATATATATATATATAATGTAGTAACAGACACCTTCATAACAATATATAATATGTACAATATACACACTGCAAGTATATATATAATGTAGTAACAGACACCTTCATAACAATATGTAATATGTACAATATACACACTGCAAGTATATATATAATGTAGTAACAGACACCTTCATAACAATATGTAATGTGTACAATATACACACTGCAAGTATATATATAATGTAGTAACAGACACCTTCATAACAATATGTAATATGTACAATATACACACTGCAAGTATATATATAATGTAGTAACAGACACCTTCATAACAATATGTAATATGTACAATATACACACTGCAAGTATATATATAATGTAGCAACAGACACCTTCATAACAATATGTAATATGTACAATATACACACTGCAAGTATATATATAATGTAGTAACAGACACCTTCATAACAATATGTAATATGTACAATATTCACACTGCAAGTATATATATAATGTAGTAACAGACACCTTCATAACAATATGTAATATGTACAATATACACACTGCAAGTATATATATATAATGTAGTAACAGACACCTTCATAACAATATGTAATATGTACAATATACACACTGCAAGTATATATATATATAATGTAGTAACAGACACCTTCACAACAATATGTAATATGTACAATAAACACACTGCAAGTATATATATATATAATGTAGTAACAGACACCTTCATAACAATATATAATATGTACAATATACACACTGCAAGTATATATATAATGTAGTAACAGACACCTTCATAACAATATGTAATATGTACAATATACACACTGCAAGTATACATATATAATGTAGTAACAGACACCTTCTTAACAATATGTAATATGTACAATATACACACTGCAAGTATGTATATAATGTAGCAACAGACACCTTCATAACAATATGTAATATGTACAATATACACACTGCAAGTATATATATAATGTAGTAACAGACACCTTCATAATAATATGTAATATGTACAATATACACACTGCAAGTATATATATATAATGTAGTAACAGACACCTTCATAACAATATGTAATATGTACAATATACACACTGCAAGTATATATATAATTTAGTAACAGACACCTTCATAACAATATGTAATATGTACAATATACACACTGCAAGTATATATATAATGTAGTAACAGACACCTTCATAACAATATGTAATATGTACAATATACACACTGCAAGTATATATATATATAATGTAGTAACAGACACCTTCATAACAATATGTAATATGTACAATATTCACACTGCAAGTATATATATAATGTAGTAACAGACACCTTCATAACAATATGTAATATGTACAATATACACACTGCAAGTATATATATATAATGTAGTAACAGACACCTTCATAACAATATGTAATATGTACAATATACACACTGCAAGTATATATATATATAATGTAGTAACAGACACCTTCACAACAATATGTAATATGTACAATAAACACACTGCAAGTATATATATATATAATGTAGTAACAGACACCTTCATAACAATATATAATATGTACAATATACACACTGCAAGTATATATATAATGTAGTAACAGACACCTTCATAACAATATGTAATATGTACAATATACACACTGCAAGTATACATATATAATGTAGTAACAGACACCTTCTTAACAATATGTAATATGTACAATATACACACTGCAAGTATATATATAATGTAGCAACAGACACCTTCATAACAATATGTAATATGTACAATATACACACTGCAAGTATATATATAATGTAGTAACAGACACCTTCATAATAATATGTAATATGTACAATATACACACTGCAAGTATATATATATAATGTAGTAACAGACACCTTCATAACAATATGTAATATGTACAATATACACACTGCAAGTATATATATAATTTAGTAACAGACACCTTCATAACAATATGTAATATGTACAATATACACACTGCAAGTATATATATAATGTAGTAACAGACACCTTCATAACAATATGTAATATGTACAATATACACACTGCAAGTATATATATATATAATGTAGTAACAGACACCTTCATAACAATATGTAATATGTACAATATACACACTGCAAGTATATATATAATGTAGTAACAGACACCTTCATAACAATATGTAATATGTACAATATACACACTGCAAGTATATATATAATGTAGTAACACACACCTTCATAACAATATGTAATATGTACAATATACACACTGCAAGTATATATATATATAATGTAGTAACAGACACCTTCATAACAATATGTAATATGTACAATATACACACTGCAAGTATATATATATAATGTAGTAACAGACACCTTCATAACAATATGTAATATGTACAATATACACACTGCAAGTATATATATATAATGTAGTAACAGACACCTTCATAACAATATGTAATATGTACAATATACATATATACATATAAATATATAATGTAGTAACAGACACCTTCATAACAATATGTAATATGTACAATATACACACTGCAACTATATATATAATGTAGCAACAGACACCTTCATAACAATATGTAATATGTACAATATACACACTGCAAGTATATATATAATGTAGTAACAGACACCTTCATAACAATATGTAATATGTACAATATACACACTGCAAGTATATATATATAATGTAGTAACAGACACCTTCATAACAATATGTAATATGTACAATATACACACTGCAAGTATATATATATAATGTAGTAACAGACACCTTCATAACAATATGTAATATGTACAATATACACACTGCAAGTATATATATAATGTAGTAACAGACACCTTCATAACAATATGTAATATGTACAATATACACACTGCAAGTATACATATATAATGTAGTAACAGACACCTTCATAACAATATGTAATATGTACAATATACACACTGCAAGTATATATATAATGTAGCAACAGACACCTTCATAACAATATGTAATATGTACAATATACACACTGCAAGTATATATATAATGTAGTAACAGACACCTTCATAATAATATGTAATATGTACAATATACACACTGCAAGTATATATATATATAATGTAGTAACAGACACCTTCATAACAATATGTAATATGTACAATATACACACTGCAAGTATATATATAATTTAGTAACAGACACCTTCATAACAATATGTAATATGTACAATATACACACTGCAAGTATATATATAATGTAGTAACAGACACCTTCATAACAATATGTAATATGTACAATATACACACTGCAAGTATATATATATATATAATGTAGTAACAGACACCTTCATAACAATATGTAATATGTACAATATACACACTGCAAGTATATATATAATGTAATAACAGACACCTTCATAACAATATGTAATATGTACAATATACACACTGCAAGTATATATATAATGTAGTAACAGACACCTTCATAACAATATGTAATATGTACAATATACACACTGCAAGTATATATATATAATGTAGTAACAGACACCTTCATAACAATATGTAATATGTACAATATACACACTGCAAGTATATATATAATGCAGTAACAGACACCTTCATAACAATATGTAATATGTACAATATACACACTGCAAGTATATATATAATGTAGTAACAGACACCTTCATAACAATATGTAATATGCACAATATACACACTGCAAGTATATATATATATATAATGTAGTAACAGACACCTTCATAACAATATGTAATATGTACAATATACACACTGCAAGTATATATATATATATATAATGTTGTAACAGACACCTTCATAACAATATGTAATATGTACAATATACACACTGCAAGTATATATATATATGATGTAGTAACAGACACCTTCATAACAATATGTAATATGTACAATATACACACTGCAATTATATATATAATGTAGTAACAGACACCTTCATAACAATATGTAATATGTACAATATACACACTGCAAGTATATATATAATGTAGCAACAGACACCTTCATAACAATATGTAATATGTACAATATACACACTGCAATTATATATATAATGTAGTACCAGACACCTTCATAACAATATGTAATATGTACAATATACACACTGCAAGTATATATATATAATGTAGTAACAGACACCTTCATAACAATATGTAATATGTACAATATACACACTGCAAGTATATATATATATAATGTTGTAACAGACACCTTCATAACAATATGTAATATGTACAATATACACACTGCAAGTATATATATAATGTAGTAACAGACACCTTCATAACAATATGTAATATGTACAATATACACACTGCAAGTATATATATAATGTAGTAACAGACACCTTCATAACAATATGTAATATGTACAATCAATCAATCAATGTTTATTTATATAGCCCTAAATTACAAGTGTCTCAAAGGGTTGTACAAGCCACAACGACATCCTCGGTGCAGAGCCCACATACGGGCAAGGAAAACTCACCCCATATACACACTGCACGTATATATAATGTAGTCACAGACACCTTCATAAAAATAATAATATGTATTATGTTTAATATTTACCGTATTTTGATCATTTTATGCACAGCCGGAACTAGTACTTTGGTGCATTTATTTCCGTTTCCACAGCAGCGCACTTCTGACCTCCCGCAGCCAAACGCGAGTGTTTTCTATTCATGGCAGACTTGGTAACAGACAACAAAGACGACTATTTATAGACCAATGAGGATTCACGACCTTATCTTTTTGAAGCTGAATACACGGAGGATGAACCGCTGCTTATAGAAGAGAGCACAAAGTAGAGGGTGAAACGTGGGAGCAGACGGAAGCCGAGAGAGTGAGGTGAAAGTGACAACTCTATAAATGTGGAGACAAGCTAGTTCGACATAAATGGAGTGCTTACCCAAATAATTCAGGAAAAACGTCTGAAACGTTGTGCCTTTGGTCCAGTTCAGGGGTCACCAACGCGGTGCCCGCGGGCACCAGGTGGCCCGTAAGGACCAGATGAGTAGCCCGCTGGTCTGTTCTAAAAATAGCTCAAATAGCAGCACTTACCAGTGAGCTGCATCTATTTTTTAAATGGTATTTATTTACTAGCAAGCTGGTCTCGCTTTGCCCGACATTTTTAATTCTAAGAGAGACAAAACTCAAATAGAATTTGAAAATCCAAGAAATTATTTTAAAGACTTGGTCTTCACTTGTTTAAATAAATTCATTAATTTTTTTACTTTGCTTCTTATAACTTTCAGAAAGACAATTTTAGAGAAAAAATACAACCTTAAAAATGATTTTAGGATTTTTAAACACATATACCTTTTTACCTTTTAAATTCCTTCCTCTTCTTTCCTGACAATTTAAATCAATGTTGAAGTAAATGTATTTGTTTTATTGTAAAAAATAATAAATACATTTTAATTTAATTCTTCATTTTAGCTTCTGTTTTTTCGACGAAAAATATATTTGTGAAATATTTCTTCAAACTTATTATGATTAAAATTCAAAAAAATTATTCTGGCAAATCTAGAAAATCTGTAGAATCAAATTTAAATCTTATTTCAAAGTCTTTTGAATTTCTTTTAAAATTTTTGTTCTGGAAAATGTAGAAGAAATAACGACTTGTCTTTGTTAGAAATATAGCTTGGTCCAATTTGTTATATATTCTAACAAAGTGTAGATTGGATTTTAACCTATTTAAAACATGTAATCAAAATCCTAAAATTAATCTTAATCAGGAAAAATTACTAATGATGTTCCATAAATTATTTTTTAATTTTTTTTCCAAAAGATTCGAATTAGCTAGTTTTTCTCTTCTTTTTTTCGGTTGAATTTTGAATTTTAAAGAGTCAAAATTGAAGATAAACTATGTTTCAAAATTTAATTGTCATTTTTTTTGTGCTTTGTCCTCTTTTAAACCGTTCAATTAAGTGTAATTATCATTAATTATTAATAATAACACCGAGTTAAAGGTAAATTGAGCAAATTGGCTATTTCTGGCAATTTATTTAAGTGTGTCTCAAACTGGTAGCCCTTCGCATTAATCAGTACCCAAGAAGTAGCTCTTGCTTTCAAAAAGGTTGGTGACCCCTGGTCCAGTTGGACCAAAGGCACAACCGTCCATTGAGTAAGTCACTTTATAGTAATAATGATACACGCAGCACGTCATTCGTGTTATCACAACTACATTGTCTGGCTAGCTGTGTACAAACAAAACATGAAGTCATACTTTACAGATACTGTAATATGATTGTTCATGTCTTTCACTCAGTACAGATTGCGGTCCTATCACAGTGTTGTGCATTATACACTCAAACGTGTTTGGTGTAGACGTGGAGGTATGTGCTGGTGAGAGGAAGCAGAGATGAGGTCATGCAGGATGATGATGGTCACAGGTTGGTGCAAAGACCAGAAGGCTTGTGGTGGGTTAGCGTTACACTTTTCTCTGACCTCCTTGACCTCCTGTACTCTGCATGTGGTCTGACATTGGAGCTAAACTGACCGCTTCTCATTCATCTCCAGCGTCCACGTTACAAGACTTGGAATAGGACGTGCGTGGATTCTTGCAGCGTATGACCATTTGTCTTATTGGAACAGAGGAAGGAGCTGCTGCTTTGATGTCTTTTTCAAAAATCTATTTGAAACTTCTGAACTCCAGTTTCTATGCCACGATTGTAGCATGTCGACCACAGGTGTCAAACTCGAGGCCTGGGGCCACATCGTTTACAGTAGGCCGCGACATCGTTTAAGGTAAGCCGCGACATCGTTTAAGGTAGGCCGCGACATCGTTTAAGGTAAGCCGCGACATTGTTTAAGGTAAGCCGCGACATTGTTTAATGTGGGCCGCGACATCGTTTGAGGTAAGCCGCGACATCGTTTAATGTGGGCCGCGACATCGTTTAAGGTAAGCCGCGACATTGTTTAAGGTAGGCCGCGACATCGTTTAAGGTAAGCCGCGACATCGTTTAAGGTAAGCCGCGACATTGTTTAATGTGGGCCGCGACATCGTTTGAGGTAAGCCGCGACATCGTTTAATGTGGGCCGCGACATCGTTTAAGGTAAGCCGCGACATTGTTTAAGGTAGGCCGCGACATCGTTTAAGGTAAGCCGTGACATTGTTTAAGGTAGGCCGCGACATCGTTTAAGGTAAGCCGCAACATCGTTTAATGTGGGCCGCGACATCGTTTAAGGTAAGCCGTGACATTGTTTAAGGTAGCCCGCGACATCGTTGAAGGTAGGCCGCCACATCGTTGAAGGTAGGCCGCAACATCGTTGAAGGTAGGCCGCCACATCGTTGAAGGTAGGCCGCCACATCGTTTAAGGTGGGCCGCGACATCGTTTAAGGTGAGGCCGCGACATCGGTTAAGGTAAGCCGCGACATCGCTTAAGGTAAGCCGCGACATCGTTTAATGTGGGCCGCGACATCGTTTAAGGTAAGCCGTGACATCGTTTAATGTGGGCCGCGACATCGTTTAAGGTAAGCCGCGACATTGTTTAAGGTAGGCCGCGACATCGTTTAAGGTAAGCCGCGACATTGTTTAAGGTAAGCCGCGACATTGTTTAATGTGGGCCGCGACATCGTTTAAGGTAAGCCGCGACATCGTTTAATGTGGGCCGCGACATCGTTTAAGGTAAGCCGCGACATTGTTTAAGGTAGGCCGCGACATCGTTTAAGGTAAGCCGCAACATCGTTTAATGTGGGCCGCGACATCGTTTAAGGTAAGCCGCGACATTGTTTAAGGTAGGCCGCGACATCGTTGAAGGTAGGCCGCCACATCGTTGAAGGTAGGCCACCACATCGTTGAAGGTAGGCCGCCACATCGTTGAAGGTAGGCCGCCACATCGTTGAAGATAGGCCACGACATCGTTGAAGGTAGGCTGCCACATCGTTGAAGATAGGCCACGACATCGTTGAAGATAGGCCACGACATCGTTGAAGGTAGGCCGCGACATCGTTTAAGGTAAGCCGCAACATCGTTTAAGGTGGGCCGCGACATCGTTTAAGGTAAGCCGCGACATCGTTTAAGGTGGGCCGCGACATCGTTTAAGGTAAGCCGCGACATCGTTTAAGGTAGGCCGCCACATCGTTGAAGATAGGCCACGACATCGTTGAAGGTAGGCCGCGACATCGTTTAAGGTAAGCCGCGACATCGTTTAAGGTGGGCCGCGACATCGTTTAAGGTAAGCCGCGACATCGTTTAAGGTAGGCCGCCACATCGTTGAAGATAGGCCGCCACATCGTTGAAGATAGGCCGCCACATCGTTGAAGATAGGCCGCCACATCGTTGAAGGTAGGCCGCGACATCGTTTAAGGTAGGCCGCCACATCGTTGAAGGTAGGCCACGACATCGTTGAAGGTAGGCCACGACATCGTTGAAGGTAGGCCGCCACATCGTTGAAGGTAGGCCGCCACATCGTTGAAGGTAGGCCGCGACATCGTTGAAGGTAGGCCGCCACATCGTTGAAGGTAGGCCGCCACATCGTTGAAGGTAGGCCGCCACATCGTTGAAGGTAGGCCGCCACATCGTTGAAGGTAGGCCGCCACATCGTTGAAGGTAGGCCGCAACATCGTTGAAGGTAGGCCGCCACATCGTTGAAGGTAGGCCGCGACATCGTTTAAGGTAAGCCACGACATCGTTTAAGGTGGGCCGCGACATCGTTTAAGGTAAGCCGCGACATCGTTTAAGGTAGGCCGCCACATCGTTGAAGATAGGTCGCCACATCGTTGAAGATAGGCCGCCACGTCGTTGAAGGTAGGCCGCCACGTCGTTGAAGGTAGGCCGCCACGTCGTTGAAGGTAGGCCGCCACGTCGTTGAAGGTAGGCCGCCACGTCGTTGAAGGTAGGCCGCCACGTCGTTGAAGGTAGGCCGCCACGTCGTTGAAGGTAGGCCGCCACGTGGTTGAAGGTAGGCCGCCACGTGGTTGAAGGTAGACCGCCACGTGGTTTAATGTAGACCGCCACGTGGTTTAATGTAGACCGCCTCATGGTTTAATGTGGACCGCCACATTGTTTAATGTGGACGGCAACGTGGTTTAATGTAGACCGCCACATTGTTTAATGTGGACGGCAACGTGGTTTAATGTAGACCGCCACGTGGTTTAATGTAGACCGCAACATGGTTTAATGTAGACCGCAACATGGTTTAATGTAGACCGCCACGTGGTTTAAGGTAGGCCGCGACATGGTTTAATGTGGGCCGCAACATGGTTCAAGTTAGGCCGCAACGTGGTTTAAGGTAGGCCTCCACATGGTTTAATGTGGACCGCAACATTGTTTAATGTAGACCGCCACATTGTTTAATGTGGACGGCAACATGGTTTAATGTAGATCGCCACATGGTTTAATGTAGACCGCAACATGGTTTAATGTAGACCGCAACATGGTTTAATGTAGACCGCAACATGGTTTAATGTAGATCGCAACATGGTTTAATGTAGATCGCAACATGGTTTAATGTAGATCGCAACATGGTTTAATGTAGACCGCAACATGGTTTAATGTAGATCGCAACATGGTTTAATGTAGATCGCAACATGGTTTAATGTAGATCGCAACATGGTTTAATGTAGATCGCAACATGGTTTAATGTAGATCGCAACATGGTTTAATGTAGACTGCAACATGGTTTAATGTAGATCGCAACATGGTTTAATGTAGACTGCAACATGGTTTAATGTAGATCGCTACATGGTTTAATGTAGATCGCAATATGGTTTAATGTAGATCGCAACATGGTTTAATGTAGATCGCAACATGGTTTAATGTAGATCGCAACATGGTTTAATGTAGATCGCAACATGGTTTAATGTTTAATCTTCTTGTCAGCCTGTTTTATCATTTCAAAGCAAGTTACCTGTGAATGTGAAAGTAAAACTTACATTATTTGAAGACGGTTTCCTTTGCAAATGGTCTTACGTGGCTATTACATGACCCTGAGAGGGACAAGCGGTAGAAAATGGATGGATGGATGGCTATTACATGTTTATATTTATATATTTTCACTCAGATGGCAGTCATTATTGCAATGTGGCCCTCAGTAAAAACAAGTTTGTCTCCACAGATATAGACTAGTGCTACATGGAGATGTTATCATAGCAGTTAGCTGGTGCACATTTCCCCTCACCTTTAAAGACGAATTCATTCAAACCCCCACCACACCTCTGCGGGGTGTGCTGCACCACTTTCCTACAACACGAACAATGTGAACAGGAAGTGGTCCAGCCACTTGCATAGAAACTTTGAGAAGAACTAGAAGACTCACCGCCCTCAGTCTGAGTGCATGGCGGTGTCTACTTGAAATCCTCTCTAATGACATCATGCAGATATTGCCTCATCATGTAGTCTTGACACTTAATGACATCATGCAGATATTGCCTCATCATGTAGTCTTGACACTTAATGCGGTTAGCATCTTCTAAATTTGGAACACGTCCGTAGAATATATTCCTCTGCCTGTCACGCATTTTGCCTCACAGTCGCAGATTTTATGACTTGAACGCCTATTTAACCTACGCATCACCCCTAAACTGTGTACGTGCGTCACCCCTAAAGTGTGTACTTGCGTCACCCCTAAAGTGTGTACTTGCGTCACCCCTAAAGTGTGTACTTGCGTCACTTTCCCTTCAAGCCGGGTTTTAAACTTTAATGCTTTATATAACGAGTGCTGTGTTTTGCTCCCCAAACACGGTGGCTCCCACCCATGCCACTTGAACGTGGGTGTCCCCACCAGACAGGAAATAGTCTCACACACATTTCCACTTGCTTCACTTTAGATACTGTCAGGTTCAAACACTGATGACATCTATTAAACAGACAAGAAGCAAGGAATCAGGCAGAGACAGAGTTCAATTTTGCTCAATGAGGAGAGACGTATTGGGCTGCACACTCAGTTCCAGTTCCAACCTACGCTCTAAGGCACAGCCCGCGTGCTCCTCTATTTATTCGGGAGGTCCCTGGTTACATCACTGAGGCTGCTTCCCAAGTTCCAAACCAAATTCCGTTTTTCCTGGAAATTGAAATGCTTCAACATTCAAACCATTCCAGCATTCAAACGATCCTTACATTCATACTACATTCTGTCAGCATTGGAGCATTCATACGCAATTCCTTCTGGAATTGCCTCATTTAGTTGAAAATATTTTTGTATGTACACAGTAAAAATACAAAAAACATCTGTAGATTTTACAGGAAAAAAGGGCAACTCATTCATCAGAATTTTACAGTGAAATATACAGTGTTTTTACAACATATTACGGTGAATGGAAAATAAATAACACTTTTTTAAAAATTATGCCATCTGAGCTGCCATATTTTTACCTTCATTTTTTGTTTTCCATTTGCGGTAATACACCTTAAAGGCCTACTGAAAGCCACTACTCGCGACCACGCAGTCTGATAGTTTATATATCAATGATGAAATCTTAACATTGCAACACATGCCAATACGGCCGGGTTAACTTATAAAGTGCCATTTTAAATTTCCCGCCACACTTCCGGTTAAAAACGTTTTATTATGCTGACGTATGCGTGTGACGTCACGAGGGCAAGGGAAGTATTCGGAGCCCGGAGAAAAAACTCTGTTTTCATTTCATAATTCCACAGTATTCTGGACATATGTGTTGGTAAATCTTTTGCAATTTCTTTAATAAACAATGGAGGCTGCAAAGAAGAACGTTGTAGGTGGGATCGGTGTATTAGCGGCTGGCTGTAGCAACACAACAAGGACTACTTACCCTGATAGCAGACGCCTAGCCGAGGCTTGCCGCCCAAACCCACGGATGAAGTCCTTCGTTTTTCTTTTCCGTTTTTTTTCTAAGTGTCTGATCGAGAGAAGGTAAAAAGAGGTGATTTTTAGCCTCTCTCGATTTTGTACTTAGAAAAAATCCAAATTTGTATTTTTTTTTTTCCGTTTTTTTTCTAAGTGTCTGATCGAGAGAAGGTAAAAAGAGGTGATTTTTAGCCTCTCTCGATTTTGTACTTAGAAAAAATCCAATTTTTTTTTTTTTTTTTCCGTTTTTTTTTTCTAAGTGTCTGATCTAGAGAAGGTAAAAAGAGGTGATTTTTAGCCTCTCTCGATTTTGTACTTAGAAAAAATCCAAATTTTTTATTTTTTTTTTCCGTTTTTTTTCTAAGTGTCTGATCGAGAGAAGGTAAAAAGAGGTGATTTTTAGCCTCTCTCGGCGGTTGAGGAGCAGATGAGGGCTGGCTGGCGTAGGTGGAGCGCTAATGTTTTTATCATAGCTCTGTGAGGTCCGGTTGCTAAGTTAGCCTTAGCGTCGTTAGCAACAGCATTAAGCTTTACCAGGCTGAGCATTATTAACCGTGTAGTTACATGTCCATGGTTTAATAGTATTGTTGATCTTCTGTCTATCCTTCCAGTCAGGGATTTATGTATTTTGTTTCTATCTGCATTTGAGAACGATGCTATCACGTTAGCTCAGTAGCTAAGTGTGTCACCGATGTATTGTCGTGGAGATAAAAGTCACTGTGAATGTCCCATTTCGCGTGCTCGACTCTCATTTTCAAGAGGATATAGTATCCGAGGTGGTTTAAAATACAAATCCGTGATCCACAATAGAAAAAGGAGAAAGTGTGGGATCCAATGAGCCAGCTTGTACCTAAGTTACGGTCAGAGCGAAAAAAGATACGTCCTGCACTGCCTCTAGTTCTTCACTCTAACGTTCCTCATCCACGAATCTTTCATCCTCGCTCAAATTAATGGGGTAATCGTCGCTTTGTCGCTCCGAATCTCTCTCGCTCCATTGTAAACAAAGGAAAATTGTGAGGAATACTAGCTCCTGTGATGTCACGCTACTTCCGGTACAGACAAGGCTTTTTTATTAGCGAGCAAAAGTTGCGAACTTTATCGTCGATTTTCTCTACTAAATCCTTTCAGCAAAAATATGGCAATCAAGTATGACACATAGAATGGATCTGCTATTCCCGTTTAAATAAAAAAAATTCATTTCAGTAGGCCTTTAAAAACAACAACAAAAACTGGCAGCTCAAACGACAAGACTTTTATCGTAAAAAAACAGTGTTTTATTTATTTTTTTCAATTTCCAGTGATGTGCTGTAAAGACCACCGTAAATTTGACCGTAAAATCTATTTTCATTTTTACAGTGTACAATTTGATGGATAACTTGCTTTGTAATTAGAAGTAAAGCAGATATTTAAGTATTTATTTCTATTTTCACCAAAAATGTGTTGCAATATTGGATACCGTTAAAGTTTATGCAATTTCATTCTGGACATACATTTTTTTTCTGTCAAAATGTAAAGAAAATATAAGGTTGTTTATTCAGGCGTTTTTGGGCCATATACAATGACGTGGCGGGCCAGATCTGGCCCCCAAGCCTTGAGTTTGGCACCTGTGCTCTAAGCGTTTCAGGGTGAGGTTTGTATTTCCTATTTTTTACTGATGGGTATATTTTCTTGGACCTTTGTTGTATCGCACTTTGACCCTGTGCACTCTCATTGGACCGAGCCGTCTGTCCTTGTGGTCTGATTGGATTAGCCTGGCTTTAGCATCAGAGCCAGTATTGTTTTCACTCAATGCACATTAGCCGGGCGTCTGTGTTGCTGCTTCCATCCCTGCCTCCTTCTCCTAGCATGCTCTAATGGCACGACTGTTAATGGCTCCGGGGAAAGAGCACCAACGCTGGCCTTTCCAGATCACCGGCCGAGTTTTTATTACCCCACAGTGACTGTCAACACATGCAAGCTGCACTTTTGTTACAGTCGTTAAAAAAGCCTGGAGTTTATGTTGTGAATACACATTGTCCATATGGTTGTACTTGTTTCCTGGACTAATGTAGTGCATTTTTAAGATTGTATAATAGGGATGTTCAGGCCTTGAATTTGTACTTTTTAAGGTCAAGGCAAGCGTTGCCGTAAAGGAGGGCTCCAATTTTAGGGCACCAAGGCAAGTTGGAAGGGCACTAAGGCAAACATTATTTTCTCTCGAGGCGGGGGTATTTATTTTCTCTCAGGGGATCCTGAGCCAGGCCAGCCGGGAGACATAGTCTTCCCAACGTGTCCTGGGTCTTCCCCGTGGCCTCCTACCGGTCGGACGTGCCCTAAACACCAGGCGTGGCATCCTGACCAGATGCCCGAACCACTTCATCTGGCTCCTCTCCATGTGGAGGAGCAGCGGCTTTACTTTGAGCTCCTCCCGGATGGCAGAGCTTCTCACCCTATCTCTAAGGGAGAGCCCCGCCACCCGGCGGAGGAAACTCATTTGGGCCGCTTGTACCCGCGATCTTGTCCTTTCGGTCATAACCCAAAGCTCATGACCATAGGTGAGGATGGGAATGTAGATCGACCGGTAAATTGAGAGCTTTGCCTTCCGGCTCAGCTCCTTCTTCACCACAACAGATCGATACAGCGTCCGCATTACTGAAGACGTCGCACCGATCCGCCTGTCGATCTCACCTCTTCCCTCACTCGTGAACAAGACTCCCAGGTACTTGAACTCCTCCACTTGGGGCAGGGGCTCCTCCGCAACCCGGAGATGGCACTCCACCCTTTTCCGGGCGAGAACCATGGACTCCGACTTGGAGGTGCTGATGCTCATCCCAGTCGCTTCACACTCGGCTGCGAAATTCTCTTCCCATTGAGTGTGTTCCTTATTTTCAAAGACAATTTGAAAACAGTCCTTGTATGCTAGCTTATGTGATGTTAGACAGATATAGAGTGGAATGTCAAACCACAATTTTTGATCTTGTATGGGATGTTATAGATCGACGTGGTCCGTGAAGGATGGAAGTTAACTGGTTTACTACTGAATCATGATAGGATCCTGTCACATGCATACATTAATGCCTCTTGAAGGTGGGGGTAGGTGGGGAGATTGACAGATGGTTCACTGCCCCACCGTTTAGAATGTGTGTCAGCCAGTTGTTACTGTCATCAGTGAGGTGACCCACATAAACATCCGTGCTGAACCATCCCGCTTCTTCATGTACTGCCAATGAAACCTAAGGAGTTCTAGCACCATTGACAGGTAGCGTAAACACCAATCCGGACCCATTCAGTACTGCACAAAGATGCAGAGCCCTCCCGAGGGCAAAGAGGCTTTGGTTGCTTGACCTGATTCCCTTTGCGTTTCGGTGCCCATGTGTGTTTATTGATGCGGATTAGGACCAGTCGGACACTTATGGGCCAGTGGCAAGTGGGGATGATTGTAGACACGTGTGTTGCTGCATGGGAATGCGGGCCAGCTCAGCAGAGGCCAAAGGATTTTCCAGAACGGGAGGCCCACATTGTGCCCATCCTCCGCTACCGATTTACAGATAAAAGTGGATTATTTCCGCAGTCTGAAGGTCA
The DNA here is from genome assembly GCF_033978785.1 of Entelurus aequoreus. Classification (NCBI taxonomy): domain Eukaryota; kingdom Metazoa; phylum Chordata; class Actinopteri; order Syngnathiformes; family Syngnathidae; genus Entelurus; species Entelurus aequoreus. Next base: position 68,006,191 of record NC_084739.1, read on the forward strand.
ACTGTTGGTCAGCTGGTGTTAAATGATTCAAGGATTCGAGGAACTTTATTGTCATACCAGCACACACGAGACACATGAGTTGGCATGAAATTTAATACCCAATGCCCCAGATTTGGTCGAATGAGTAACACAAGAATTTGGTGAAAATTCAACATTTTTATGGATGAGTAGAATATACTTTATTGATCCGGATGCAAGATAAAAAAACTATTTTTCAAGACTTGTGTCACAAAGTCCCTGGTGTGTGTGAGTGACAGGAAGAAAAGCTCCTGCTTGCTTGTAGAGAAGCTGTTGGGTTGGCACGTACATCTCTAGACCCTGAGTACTAGTTGACTGACATTCAGATCAGTACGATTGTTGAGACTGAATCAACAATTACCGTCTTTTTCGGACTACTCTATAAGGCGCACTTAAAGTCCTTTCATTTTCTCAAAACTCGACAGTGCGCAGAATAATTCTGGTTGTGCTTACCGACCTCAAAGCTATTTTATTTGGTACGTGGCGAAATGATAAGTGTGACCAGTAGATGGCAGTCACACATAAGAGATAGGTGTCGACTGCAATATGACTCAAGTAAACAACACCAACATTTTATATGTTCCATTGAAAATATAGAACATTACACATGGCGCTCAAAAATCTATCAAAATGTTTTAGTAGGACTTTGGTGAGCTATGAAGCCACACCGCTTGATGGATTGTACTGTGCTTCAACATAGGAGTATTATTATGGTGTGTGTGTATAAGGTAAGACATATTATCTGGCATTTTGTTTCGCAATATTATGCAAAAGCAACTTTTCTTACCTTCTGGTACCGGCTGATGTGTATTTGGGATCTGCATAAATCCTGAAAATTTGCAACATTTTGACCAAATAACCACCATTACATGTTATGTAGACCACAAGGAACTGTTTTAAAAAATAATAATTATATGACCCCTTTAATGCGCCTTATAATCCTTTTGTATGAAAAAAAACCCTGACTCGACCCGCTCATCGGCAGTGCGCCTTATAATCCGGTGCGCCCTATGGTCCGGAAAATACGGTAATTGCCACGTAATCCACTCCATTTTACCTCAATTGCTTCCAGACAAGATACATATCCTAACAATTCCACACAGCGAGCAAGCTCCTAACGATCAATCAATCAATTGATCACTTTTCCCATTCTTAGTTGGATGCAGCAATGTGTCATTGTCCATTGTTCTTTTGAGTTGTTTTCTAACCCCACTGGACTGCGGGGTCTAGACAAATAGATCTAATGTGGAAGCGCAACTGATCTCCCACTCTATTCACTGTTCAAACTGCCATGGCTGTCTTCCCAGATTCCCATTCATCTCGCAGGCATTGTATCTTTTAGGCCCCTTTTTTGTTACTGACCATAATCCCTGAATGTGGGTACCAGCTACAGGTCGTGGTTAGTAGGAGTGTTTTCGATAAGACTCTCTGTATCACAGCCCTGTTTGTTTCTTCTATTTGTGGGGGTATGGTCGGCAAGTAAAATTGTGCTCTCAAGTACAGAACTGGTGTAAAATGGTGGTTGAATACAGATCAACATAGAAGGCCTGTATTTGTGCATAAGCTTCGTGCAAACCTAAGACTCTTATGACTTATGATTTCAAACATGTAAACCATAATAGTCCTTTCTCTCTGCTCTATCCTCAGTTGTGCCTGAGTCCATGGTCATTAATGTCTCTCTCGGCATCTAATGGAAGATAAAGCATCCACCAGGTTTGCCATGGTTTCGAGACTGCCCAAGTTCGGCGGGCGCTCTGCGAGTACCGGTGCCACCTCCCTTTCCAACGGTTTGCCGACCCAGGATGCCAAGACAACTCCCCCTCCTGCTGTAGTATCGCGGCCAAATGGTGTGATTAAAACCTCTCCCTTTTCCCTGAAATGGAAGAGAGATGAAGGAGCAACCTCCTCCAGCGTTACCTCTCCCACAAATCCTGTGGATGGAGGTAAAGATAAGCCTTCAAGACCGCTTCCTGCAACAGTAAAGGCCCCAGGGACACCTATAATGCGGAGGTCTGGTGCATTGGTGGTGGCTGCCTCGAGCCCGAAAACCATCACTAAGCAAACCCTAAAGCTGGGTCCCAAGGAAGGATCCAAACTGAGTCCAGGCCCTATGAACGGAGCGCCTAAAATACACCCCAATGACCCAGGAATCTCTGCAGGGTCTGATTCCCGCCTTGCACGACCCAAGTTATATTCCCCGAGAAGCAGCTCCCAAGACAGCCTTTCCCAGTCCAGTGAAAGCTTGAAGACCTTGGCTCTGGACAAGATGGTGCGCTCAAACAGCTTCACCCACTTCAAACAGATCCCCTCTCCCAGCAGCCAGCCCATGATACGCTCCTTCTCCTTTAACCGGGCTGTGGAACTAGCCAAACCTCTCACCAACACTCAGCTCAGACCGCCTCGAAGTAGTTTCCTCAAACCTCCCCATCTTAGCAATGGAAGATTAGGTTTAGGACTTGGGGGTCTCAATGTAAGCCATGGTGGGCCTGGATCTTCTAGTAACGGGATTGGAGGTCTTCAGTACAGCAGAACCGCTCCTGCTACCTCCTCTTCAATATCTCCAGGGCCCACTACTCCCATTGCTCTGAAGAAGCCTCTACTCTCCACTTTTAACAAGTCACCGGGAAATACCAATGGATCTTTGGGCTACAAGCTGACAAAACCTGGACAGACCAAGCAGAATAAGACTTCTTTTCTTCCAGGTTGGCTGAAAGGCGACGCCAAAGCTTTGTCGGCAACACAATGTGGAGATCTGTCAAAGACAGAGAGAGATTCTGAGCCAGCTGGAGAGGCTGAAGACCCTCATAGTAGTCAAAATCCTGCTGACGGAAAAGAAACGGATAGCTGTGGTCTGACACAAAGCTCAGCAGACCCGGCAGGCGGTGATGCTCAGGAGGACATGTCCCTGTCTTCTGCTTCCTCCCTAGACCGAGGTAACACCAGTGAAGAGTTTCTAGACGACTTGGACAGCGTGGGAGACGTGTTCAGTGATGGGGACGTTCATGACCATAAGAATAGTGGCTTGGATGGTTTTCTTGGCGATAACAGTGACTGGGATCTGGCTGGTAAGTCAATCGAATCAACTTATTTGTTAGATTGGTTGTTTACGTGTTTGTTTGTTGTGCAGACCACAATGAAGAGAGCCCTATGCAGGACTCCCAGGGACCACTTGTGAGGTCTCCAGTGGAGGCTGATCTCTGCCAGGCTTCATCCTTGGAGCTGTCACCTTCCGACAGCTCTGGGGGCACCTACATGTGGGATGAAGAAGGTCTGGGACCCCTCGGAGGGCCCGGGACACATCCGTGTGATCTCTATGATGACTCCGAGCTCAGCAGCATGGTGCGTCCCATTGAGCTTGATGTACTTTATCCCCTGAAAGTAAGTACACCGATCACTTTTCAGCAATCAATCAATGTTTATTTATATAGCCCTAAATCACAAGTGTCTCAAAGGGCTGTACAAGCCACAACGACATCCTCGGTACAGAGCCCACATACGGGCAAGGAAAAACTCACCCCAGTGGGACGTCGGTGAATGACTATGAGAAACCTTGGAGAGGACCGCAAGCATTTTTACGATTGTTTTCTTCAGTAGTGACGGTTATTTCAGGACGTTAACATGGATATACTTTAGTGAAGTCAGTGTACAGCTTGTATAGATTTAATATTCACTGAACCCGCAAACATTATTGTCTAAATACTGTAGCTGCCAACACAGCAGCTAACATCCATCCGCAGTCTGCAGTGTTTTAGCTACTTCTATATCACTAATCCTTGTCTCCATGGCGAAAAATGAAGTATGTTTTTTTACAAATAACATTATCACTGGAGGACGAGGAATAGCTAAACATGCTTCACTACACACCGTAGGAGGATACAATAGCTCACTGCTAACAGCAAGCTAGCACCCCTGAATTTAAACAAATGCCATGGGGGGATCTCCACTTGACATCCACTGTAATGACACCAAGTACAAGAGCGTATCTAGTCGATACACCAGATCCTGTACCTACTTGGTATCGGATCCATACCTAAATGTGTGGTATCATCCAAAACTAATGTAAAGTATCAAAGAAGAGAAGAATAAGTGATTATTACATTTTAACAGAAGTGTAGATAAAACATGTTAAAACAGAAAATAAGCAGATATTAACAGTAAATGAACAAGTAGATTAATAATAATTTTTTTACAGTTTGTCCCTCATAATGTGTACAAATTAATAGGTGTATAAATGACACAATTTGTTACTGCATATGTCAGCAGACTAATTAGGAGTCTTTGTTTGTTTACTTACTACTGAAAGACAATTTGTCTAGTATGTTCACTATTTTATTTAAGGACTAAATGACAATTATAAACATATGTTTCATGTACACTAAGATTTTTTGTTCAAATAAAGACAATAATGACATTTTTTGTGGTCCCCTTTATTTAGAAAAGTACCGAAAAGTTTTGAAATACTGGTAATAATTGGTACCGGTACTAAAATATCGGTATCGGAACAACCCTAACTTATGTACATGTGTTTTTTAAGGTTTTTAGTTTTAATATATTTGCTAAATGGTAAAAAAATAGGGATGTCCGATAATGGCTTTTTGCCGATATCCGATATTCCGATATTGTTCAACTCTTTAATTACCGATACCGATATCAACCGATATATGCAGTCGTGGAATTAACACATTATTATGCCTAATTTGGACAACCAGGTATGGTGAAGATAAGGTACTTTTAAAAAAAATTTGTAAAATAAGATAAATAAATTAAAAACATTTTCTTGAATAAAAAAGAAAGTACAACAATATAAAAACAGTTACATAGAAACTAGTAATGAATGAAAATGAGTAAAATGAAGTGTTAAA
>NC_084739.1:68016070-68096070 GCF_033978785.1 Entelurus aequoreus
ATTAAAGTTTGTCTAAGTCTAAGACACATACATGGCAAGCATTTGTTAATCCACTCCATAATCAATGCCATAATAATAAAATAAATATAATGTATAATATATATATATATATTTTTCAATTTTTCTTTGATGCGCCTGAAAGAGTGGTTCCTTCATTTTACTTTATTCTTGGTATTATTCTCAACCTTTCTTGCTTTTTTTTTTTTAATCACTTAATAAAGTTAGTCAAAGTTTAAAAAAATAAAAACTAATTATAATATACATTATATTTATTTTATTATTTTTTTATTATTATTATTTTGTTAACAATTCCCCTTGTGGATCAATAAAGTTTGTCTTAGTCTAATGTCATATTTTACACCTTTCAGGCACTTGGCAACTGAATAATTATCTGGAAGAAGTTGTTTATATATATATATATATATATATATATATATATATATATATATATATATATATATATATATATATATATACATATATATATACATATATATATATATATATATATATTTATATATATATATATATATAGTGCACTTTCCGCGCGCGCGATGATGTCACGTTATCGATGAGAAAATACATTTTTATATGATTTATATGATTTGCCTGGGCGGATAGGAGACACCGTGAGTAGCAAGCGGTACAAAGTGGATAAGAAAAGACAGATAAAAAAAAAATAAAAAAAATTTTTTAAAATTTTTTTTAATACTTGGGACTTTACGCGGGGACGCTGGCGGGCCGTAGTTTGGGGACCCCTGTTAATTAATTAACAGTTAATTAAAAAAACGTCTAGAGTCTAGACGTTTTTTTAATGTATTTTTTTACTGAAGGTGAACTAGTGCATTGTTTCTTAACCAATTGTTGGGCCACCAGCGCCCCCTACAGCACTGCCAAAAAATACCAGCTGTGGTACGCAGTTGTAATACACTTCTCCACCACCTGTGGCAGTAATGATGATATCTAAAACCAGAAGTCATAGAGAAGTTTTTTGAGCGCAAAAATTATGACCAAAGTGGTGCACTTACATTTGATTGACAATTTATTTAAGAAACATATATATTGTTATTTATTATTATAAATTTAGTTAGAATGTATTTATTTTAGCAATGTGTAATTGTGTGTTAATATATTTTATTTTTATTTTTTATTAATTGTATGTCAATATTTTTCGTCATTTATATACTATACTAAAATATACTCATCTATATATTACAGATGAGTATATTTTGGGAATGTGGCAACGAAATAATTATCTGGAAGTAGTTGTTATTCTACACGTTTTTTTATTTTGTTTTTTATAATTTCTTTACTGAAGGTGAACTAGTGCATTGTTTCTTAACCAATTGTTGGGCCGCCAGCGCCCCCTACAGCACTGCCAAAAAATACCAGCTGTGGTATGCAGTTGTAATACACTTTTCCACCACTTGTGGCAGTAGTGAATATATCTAAAAACATAAGTCATAGAGAAGTTTTTTGAGCGCAAAAATTATGACTAAAGTGGTGCACTTAAATTTGATTGACAATTTATTTAAGAAACATATACATTGTTATTATTTATTATTATACATTTAGTTAGAATGTATTTATTTTAGCACTGTGTAATTGTGTTAATATATTTTAATTAATTTTTTTCATTTTCTTTTTATTGACATGCAGCATCAGACATTCTATCCATTACATCATATATCTGTTGTCTGCCCTAAATTTCAAAATATATTTTTTTGTTTATATCCCAACCATACCACCCCCCCCACAAAAAAAGAAAGAAACAGCAGAGAAACAAATTAGTATTTACAAATACATCAATTAAATGAAGAAAAAAGATTTAAAAAAAAGAAAAGAAATAATAATACATTATTAATAATAATAATCAGAAATAAAATAAAAGAATACAAACAGATATATATACTGTATACATATATAATGCTAATTTATTTTTTTATTATTTTTTATTGTATTTGTTTTCGTAATCAGCCTGACCTAAGCCTTGATAGTAATGTTTGTGATTAACGAAAACTTGGGACCCGAGATCAAAACGGTTAAGAACCCATAAAATAGTTGACTTGCTTCTCAAAATGTGGTGTGAGTGCCACTGGTGGTACAATGGCTCCCTCTAGTGGGCCACAAACACACCAGATCAAAAAAACAGAATTAGAAATATTACTAAATATACGACACGCCAAATACCTGAATGCAAATCATCAGTTTGATGCTAAACTGTGACGCTAAAAACGGAGGCTGCAAAAGATATACTTTGTACATAAATATTTTGAAGCCCAATAATTGTCCTGCAATGAGCCTTCTATTTTGTTTGTTTATGATTCCCAGGACACCCTGAACAACCTGCACCCCCCAGGACCCCAGGACGATGATGACCTCATGCTGGACGTCGACCTCCCGGAGGATGGCGTGCATGGTGAGTGCAGCCCTCAACCTTTCCATCACGTCCATCTTGTCAAGGCAGAATGATACAGAAGGTAAAATGACATATACTTTAGAGTAGTCCGTGTACAACTTGTATAGCAGATACAATATTGACTAAAATCTCTCCACACACCCCCATTATTGTAGCACAGGTGACTAGCGAGGTACCGACCTCATAGTAAGCACCTCAAATGATGGGGTATTCATGTGGATATTAAAATCCCCCATTATAATTATACTGTCTGCCTGCATCACTAGATCAACAAACTCTGACAGTCGCTTTAGGATGCGCCGTTTTGTGGGCGGGTCTTACATACGTGCCTCCACTTCGACAGCGTCTTCTCCCCGTCATCTTTGTCGTAGCGGTGTAGCGTGCAAGGACGGGGGTGGAAGAAGTGTCAAAAGATGGCGCTAACTGTTTTAATGACATTCAGACTTTACTTCAAACAACAAACTCGGCATTATCCCTGATAAAGTCCTAATAGGGCCCGCGGGGCGAATAGATAACAGCCAGATAGAGAGGTAGTGGTGTGACAGACCTCAAAGTAAGCACCTCAAATGATGGGGTATTCATGTGGATATTAAAATCCCCCATTATAATTATACTGTCTGCCTGCATCACTAGATCAACAAACTCTGACAGTCGCTTTAGGATGCGCCGTTTTGTGGGCGGGTCTTATTTACGTGCCTCCACTTCGACAACGTCTTCTCCCCGTCATCTTTGTCGTAGCGGTGTAGCGTGCAAGGACGGGAGTGGAACAAGTGTCAAAAGATTCCGACTATACTTCAATCAATAACGGAGCAGCATCTCCTCATCCGTAAACAACAACACCGGAAATGTGTCCCGTGAAAAATCGTCCGACCGGAACTCTGTAATAACTAAAGTTCCTTGGGTGAATAATGTAAACTCACTACACCGGTATGTTTTAGTGCTTTCATGGCGAGTTTACTGACAGATATAAGTAAGAACTTTGCACTACTTTATATTAGAAATGGCAACAGCGGAGGATGAATGTCACATAACAAGAAAATAGAGAAAAAGAAGAAGCTTATTTTCAAATTTTCAGGACTTATGCAGATCCCAAATACACATCAGCAGGTGCCAAAAGGTAAGAAAAGTTGCTTTTGCATAATATTGTGAAACAAAATGCCAAATAATATGTCTTACCTTATACACACACCATAATAATACTCCAATGTTGAAGCACAGTACAATCCATCAAGCGGTGTGGCTTCATAGCTTACCAAAGTCCTACTAAAACATTTTGATTGATTTTTGAGCGCCGTGTGTAATATTCTATATTTTCAATGGAACATATAACATGTTGGTGTTGTTTACTTGAGTCATATTGCAGTCTACACATATCTCTTATGTGTGACTGCCATCAAATTGCAGTGTGCACGTGTCTCTTATGTGTTACTGCCATCATATTGCAGTCTACACGTATCTCTTATGTGTGACTGCCATCATATTGCAGTCTACACGTATCTCTTATGTGTGACTGCCATCAAATTGCAGTCTGCACGTATCTCTTATGTGTTACTGCCATCATATTGCAGTCTACACGTATCTCTTATGTGTGACTGCCATCATATTGCAGTCTACATGTATCTCCTATGTGTGACTGCCATCATAGTACAGTCTACACATATCTCTTATGTGTGACTGCCTTCATATTGCAGTCTACACGTATATATTATGTGTGACTGCCATCATATTGCAGTCTACACGTATGTCTTATGTGTGACTGCCATCATATTGCAGTCTACACGCATCTCTTATGTGTGACTGCCATCATATTGCAGTCTACATGTATATATTATGTGTGACTGCCATAAATATTGCAGTCTACACACATATATTATATGTGACTGCCATCATATTGCAGTCTGCACGTATCTCTTATGTGTGACTGCCATCATATTGCAGTCTACATGTATCTCCTATGTGTGACTGCCATCAAATTGCAGTCTACACGTATCTCTTATGTGTGACTGCCATCATATTGCAGTCTGCACGTATCTCTTATGTGTTACTGCCATCATATTGCAGTCTACACGTATCTCTTATGTGTGACTGCCATCATATTGCAGTCTACATGTATCTCCTATGTGTTACTGCCATCATTTTGCAGTCTACACGTATCTCTTATGTGTGACTGCCATCATATTGCAGTCTACACGTATCTCTTATGTGTGACTGCCATCATATTGCAGTCTACACATATCTCTTATGTGTGACTGCCATCATATTGCAGTCCACATGTATCTCCTATGTGCTATTTTATTTGGAACATGGTGTAATGATAAGTGTGACCAGTAGATGGCAGTCACACACAAGATATACGTGTAGACTGCAATATGATGGCAGTCGCCATCATAGTGCAGTCTATACACATCTCTTATGTGTGACTGCCATCATATCGCAGTCTACACGTATCTCTTATGTGTGACTGCCATCGTATTGCAGTCTACACGTATATCTTGTGTGTGACTGCCATCTACTGGTCACACTTATCATTACACCATGTTCCAAATAAAATAGCACATAGGAGATACATGTAGACTCAGGGGTGCAAACTAACTTTTTGACCAACTCGCCAAGTGGCTAGTAGGTGAAAAAACATACTCGCCAACCATATTTTTTACTCGCCAAATGCCAAAACAAACTATTTCCTTTACCATTGTATTCCGCCATGTAGAAGTGTTCACGTCACATTAAAACCAATTCTACAACCAACCAGGGGCCACAGTATAGTATATAGAGTATATAGATTCTTTTTTTTACTATCCTATGAAACTAGAAGCAGGACGCATGATGCAGTGCAGATAAGATTTTAAAAGATCTGTATTCAATAAAATTTAAGTAATATACAAGTTTTACAGTGCATTGATTGCTACAAAGAATAAAGAAATAGTTAAATATTTTTCAACATTGTCTGGATATTTACATTAATTTTTTTACATTTAAACATTAAAAAATATCTGCATTCAATAAAATAAAAGTAATATGCAAGTCTGATTGACCGTGAACTGCTTGCTACAAAAAATGAGAGATATCCCTGTAGTGCGCGCTCTAAGCTAACTACTAGGCTAGCTAACTGCCGTCTCTTAGCAACTAGTCTACGGAACGTCGAACGTGACATCACAACAAATATGTGCTTGGTAAAATAATGATCTCCGTGTTGCTTTAGGTACCGGTAAGCGCTGCATTATTGCTGTTGTGAACCTCACTTTTTCAACTTGCCAGCGTGGCAAGTTAGGCAAATATTTTACTCGCCAAAGCTAAAAATAGCTCGCAAATGGCGACTGGCGAGTGTTAATTTGCACCCCTGTGTAGACTGCAATATGATGGCAGTCACACATAGGAGATACATGTAGACTGCAATATGATGGCAGTCACACATAAGAGATACGTGTAGACTGCAATATGATGGCAGTCACACATAGGAGATACATGTAGACTGCAATATGATGGCAGTCACACATAAGAGATACGTGTAGACTGCAATATGATGGCAGTCACACATAATATACACATAAGAGATACACGTATCTCTTATGTGTGACTGCCATCGTATTGCAGTCTACACGTATATCTTGTGTGTGACTGCCATCTACTGGTCACACTTATCATTACACCATGTTCCAAATAAAATAGCTTCGAGGTCAGTAAGTGCAACCAGAATGATCCTGTACATTAGGCGCACCGGGTTATAAGGCGCACCGTCGATTTTTGAGAAAATGAAAGGATTTTAAGTGCGCCTTATAGTCTGAAAAATACGGTAATGGTTTCATGGTGTTGTGTGGGCCTGCACGAGTGCTGCCTGTGCTGGGGGAGCTGCGGTTCATTGCAGAGAAAGATGAGTTCTCGCACGTAAGCTGAAAGTGCGAGTCCCTCACTTTAGTTTGAAGAAATAACGAGCCCAAACCCGCCTCCGAGATGCCTGAGATATTACTCAAAATACAATAAAATGATCACTTTGGTGAACACTGCACGAAGTATCAACATCGGATAAAGTCGAGACCAAATCAAGCGAAGCCCATCACTTTACATTTCCAGCTTCCACGTCTTATGTTGGGCTTGATCCGACGCCACCTTCCTTTTTGGCTCGGCAACATCTGTTTAAACGCAGCATCGACTGCCGTGTTTGTACGCTCGCACCGCAGTTATTTATAGGCCATCCATCGCGCTGGAAGTGACAGCTCGCTACTGAACCTGCATGGGCGAGGACGACGCCAGCTGTCTGAGCCGGTCGCTGCAAACTCACACAAACACACGCACACACACACACACACACACACACACACACACACACACACCAGCAGACATGTGCCATTGCATTAACAAGGTGGTTTACTTGAACGCCTCGTTGTCCCTACCGCCGCCACATCGCAACGTTTCTTCATGGCTTCTGTCAATCTCATCAAAATCTCCTCATAAAGGAGCGAAAAAGGGCTTAATTGTATGTGCTGAAGGCAATCAGGTCATGTTTGATTGTGCCGGCAGCTTCATTATCAGATAGTACTGTGTCTACACTGCAAAAAGTCAGTGTTCAAAAACAAGAAAAAAAAAATACAGAAATTAGGGGTATTTTATTTGAACTACCGTATTTTTCGGAGTATAAGTCGCACCGGCCGAAAATGCATAATAAAGAAGGAAAAAAACATATACAAGTCGCACTGGAGTGTAAGTCGCATTTTTTGGGGAAATGTATTTGATAAAAGCCAACACCAAGTATAGACATTTGAAAGGCAATTTAAAATGTCTAAATAATAGTGAAAAACAGGCTGAATAAGTGTACGTTATATGAGGCATAAATAACCAACTGGTATGTTAACGTAACATATTATGGTAAGAGTCATTCAAATAACTACAACATATAGAACATGCTATAAGTTTACCAATCAATCTGTCACTCCTAATCGCTAAATCCCATGAAATCCAGTGTTTACCATAAACTGCCAAGATACCTGTGGGGGTGGGGGCGTGGCTATGGGCGTGGTCACTATGACATCATCAAGTAATTTTCATAATTTACTACAATGATATGATTTTCTCTAAAAAGGCTAAAAAAATGTGTACTTACTAATTAATAATAACAGTTTTGTTTTAAACGTCCATCCATCCATCCATCCATTTTATAATATAATTACAACACTTTATGTACATATTTATATACAGATTTGAACAATAAGTTATTCACTGAAATATATTTATTAATTGTGGTTCTTACAAAAAATATATCTTATAAAAATATAAAAGCTAAAATGTCTCTTAAAGCTCTGCCCCTTTAATTAGTGCATACTAAATAATTTAACCTTAGCCTACTACTACAACCATATTATTTACCAGCAACATAAAGTGAAACAGAGGCAGAGGTGTCCTGCCACAGTCAGTAACAAATAAACAGAAAACAGTAGTGGTGGTAGATAGACACAAAGCTTCATCAAACATCTGATCCACTGAACAAAGAGCTCCAAAAATCTTGATCCTACACTTCTCTTTTGTAAAGTAAAGTAAATCTGAACAGCCGATATGGGCATCTACATCAACTATATGATTTGCCTGAGAAGCTGGACAGGACAAAAAAAATAATAATTAATTCTTTCGTGGCGGGCCGCCACAAATAAATGAATGTGTGGGAAACACGGAAATCTTATACGTCTACTCTCTTACGTGAATGAGATAAATAGTATTATTTGATATTTTACGCTAATGTGTTAATAATTTCACACATAAGTCGCTCCTGAGTATAAGTCGCACTTATAGTCGACTTATAGTCGACTTATAGTCCGAAAAATACGGCAAGCAAAATTATCTGCCAATAGAACAAAAAAATTCGGCTTGTCAAGACTTTCCAAAACAAGTAAAATTAGCTAACCTCAATGAACCCAAAAATAGCTTAAAATAAGTATATTCACACTAATAACAAGTGCACTTTTCTTGGTAGAAAAAAAACAGACCTTTTTGCTCAATATGTTGAAAAATATTCTTAAATGAAGTGAATGCTAGTGCCATTATCTTGACATAATGATATGCGCTAAATGTTTATATTTATGTCTGTATATGATGGTTAGTATAAATAACCCCAAAATTCCCTGTTAATTTTTATTAATTCCCGTTAATTCCCCATTAATTCCCATGGATGCTGTCCAACTTTGAATAATCCAAAAATGGTCAATATTTCCAAACTTCCCGAGCTTAACTTCCCGTGGTAAATTTCTGGAGAGTTTACGGAAATTTACCGGAAACTTTCCACCCCTTTGAAACCCTAACTGTCACATGTCACAAACTTCCCGAGCTTAACTTCCTGTGGTAAATTTCCGGAAAGTTTCCGGAAATTTACCGGAAACTTTCCACCCCTTTGCAACCCTAACTGTGTCACATGTCACAAACTTCCCGAGCTTAATTTAAGATTAAGTGGTACATTTCCGGAAAGTTTCCGGAAAGTTTCCACCCCTTTGCAACCCTACACTTTTGACACGGTTAGGGTTGCAAAGGGGTGGAAAGTTTCCGGTAAATTTCAGGAAACTTTCCGGAAATTTACCACGGGAAGTTAAGCTCGGGAAGTTTGTGACATGTGACACAGTTAAGGTTGCAAAGAGGTGTAAAGTTTCCGATAAATTTCCGGAAACTTTCTAGAAATTTACCACGGGAAGTTAAGCTCGGGAAGTTTGGAAATATTGACCATTTTTGGATTATTCAAAGTTGGACACCGGTGTCCAACTTTGAATAATCAAAAAAATTGTCAAAATTTCCAAACTTCCCGAGCTCAAATTCTGGTGGTAAATTTTCTGAAAATTTACCACCGGAATTTAAGCTCGGGAAGTTTGGAAATTTTGTCCATTTTTGGATTATTCAAAGTTGGACACCGTCCATCTTATTCTGTAGAATAAGATGAGAAGCTTGTCAAAGACTAATGCAGTGCCACACACAGATATAAATAGTCAGCTAAACAAGTGGAGTAGTCTTTTAAAAATATTTGACTGATGAACAAATGAATAAAAATAGGCTAGATGAATAAATGAACAGTCAATCAGCATGCTAAATCAAACTATAAGCTACATTCTTGTATGACAACAGAATGGCTAGCAGAGGAAACTGCATGTTTTGATTTAGTATTTGCTAGTTGAACTTTACAGATCACAAAAAAGTTCAATTCGGATCGCTAACGTTGTTAGCATATATGAATGGGATTTAACATAGAGAAAATTAGCATCACGGCTAACGGAGACATATTTTCGGTTCATTATGAGACCGTGGTGGTACATAAACCTAGCTAGCTAGAGATATTGGCCCCAAAATAATTTAACAAATACAGGAAGAGCTAGCTAGCTTTAATGGCAGTCTGCTGGAGTAGTCTACAGTCATACAGTAACCAGCAATTACACCTCTATTACACTTAAATACCATAGATCAAATATATTTACCCCAGTAATATCATCAACACTTACCTGACTGGATGAAGTCCTTGGGCTCAAATACTAGTGTGGCCTCAATAGCCCTGCTGTAGTGTGTAGCATGCTGGGAATTATCTGGGCATGTGATGGAGGAATGCACAGTGCAGGGTTGAAATTCTACTGAATTTGCATGAAATCAGGTTGTTTTAGCTAACAATCATGCTGCAAGATCTAGCATGTTGCATTCAATGTTTATTCCCGTTAATTTCCCATTAACTCCCATGGAAAGTTTCCAACTTTCAATATTCCCGGAATTTTGCAACCCTAGTCACATGTGCATGAGAGGATGACTGGAGGTTGAGACCTCAGCCATGAATGTGAATGAGATGTGTGAAGATAATTCCCACTTGTCAGCATCGAAACAAACGAGAGTGTTTACTGCGGGAAGCGTGTGACACATCGTGGCTTGGTATGTACGACGAGGCCTCCTTCAACATCTAACAGACGCTGGCTGAGGACGGTGAGCACGTACTCAGGAAATGAGAGGACGTTAAAGAAAAGATGTGTACTTTATTTTGAATACAGAGAAAAACAACATCTCCCTTGCTAAAGAGTGTTACACTCTGCACGTGTCCATGCACTAAATTAGTCCGATTTATCACATAGTTTGGCTCTAAATAAGCATGGAAACACCTTCATCTGATCACTTTCGGTTAGCCTAGTCTCCATACCAATATTTTGATAGAACATGTTAAAACAGAAAATAAGCAGATATTAACAGTAAATGAACAAGTGCATTAAATATCATTTTTTACAGTTTGTCCCTCATAATGTGTAGAAAATAATAGGTGTATAAATGACACAATATGTTACTGCATACGTCAGCAGACTAATTAGGAGTCTTTGTTTGTTTACTTACTACTAAAAGACAAGTTGTCTAGTATGTTCACTATTTTATTGAAGGACTAAATTACAAACCCCGTTTCCATATGAGTTGGGAAATTGTGTTAGATGTAAATATAAACGGAACACAATGATTTGCAAATCCTTTTCAAGTCATATTCAATTGAACGCACTACAAAGACAACATATTTGATGTTCAAACTCATAAACTTTATTTTTTTTTTGCAAATAATCATTAACTTAGAATTTCATGGCTGCAACACGTGCCAAAGTAGTTGGGAAAGGGCATGTTCACCACTGTGTTACATGGCCTTTCCCTTTAACAACACTCAGTAAACATTTGGGAACTGAGGAGACACATTTTTTAACCTTCCTCTTGTGTTAGCTTTCTATTACCATCTCTTATGTTAACGGGTCGGTTTTGACCCATGTCTTAAATCAGCTGTAAAATACACTAAAAATAATTATCTATCATCCAATTTGTTTCTCATCTCTTGGTTACCTTGTTAGGCTTCCTTGTCCATGAAAATATTGGTTTTAATATTTTTGGTGTGGGCCATTGGGCCTTTTTTTTGTCAGCATACCCCTAGATTTCAATTAAAAAAATGGTAAAATGAACCACAAGAGAATCGTATAAATAAATAAAAGGTGTTACCTGACTATTACTGAGGGGTATTGGAACACATCTCTTGAATAAATGTGTTTAATTTATTTTTTCATTTGAATTATTTTAACTATAGTAACATCTATGGTGTTACTTAATTCCTTGCAATAGCTGGTTGAGAAAGGTTTTTCTTAAACTGTTCAACAATTTGCTCAGGCATTTGTCGACAAAGTGGTGACCCTCGCCCCGTCCTTGTTTGTGAACGACTGAGCATTTCATGGAATCTACTTTTGTACCCAATCATGGCACCCACCTGTTCCCAATTTGCTTGTTCACCTGTGGGATGTTCCAAATAAGTCTTTGATGAGCATTCCTCAACTTTATCAGTATTTATTGCCACCTTTCCCAACTTCAAATATGTTGTCTTTGTAGCATATTCAACTGAATATGGGTTGAAAATGATTTGCAAATCATTGTATTCCGTATATATTTACATCTAACTCAATTTCCCAACTCATATGGAAACGGGATTTGTATATACACTACCGTTCAAAAGTTTGGGGTCACATTGAAATGTCCTTATTTTTGAAGGAAAAGCACTGTACTTTTCAATGAAGATAACTTTAAACTAGTCTTAACTTTAAAGAAATACACTCTATACATTGCTAATGTGGTAAATGACTATTCTAGCTGCAAATGTCTGGTTTTTGGTGCAATATCTACATAGGTGTATAGAGGCCCATTTCCAGCAACTATCACTCCAGTGTTCTAATGGTACAATGTGTTTGCTCATTGGCTCAGAAGGCTAATTGATGATTAGAAAACCCTTGTGCAATCATGTTCACACATCTGAAAACAGTCTAGCTCGTTACAGAAGCTACAAAACTGACCTTCCTTTGAGCAGATTGAGTTTCTGGAGCATCACATTAGTGGGGTCAATTAAACGCTCAAAATGGCCAGAAAAAGAGAACTTTCATCTGAAACTCGACAGTCTATTCTTGTTCTTAGAAATGAAGGCTATTCCACAAAATTGTTTGGGTGACCCCAAACTTTTGAACGATATATATATACAGTACACTAAGATTTTCTGTTTAAATAAGACAATAATTCAATTTTTTGTGCTCCCCTTTATTTAGAAAAGTATGTAAATACATTTTGGTAGAGGTTACGGGACCACCGTAGTGTGGTCACACATACAGTAGGTACTTAGTGGAGGCTGCATTGTTGAGTTGGATGCCATTACTGCTGAGAGGCTGTGTAATCGGCCCTCACTGACACCACCACCACGACCTAAAAGTGACCCCCGGCATGAAATGAGCAGTATCACATTGCTGAGTGTTTTATTGGATTGTGTCATAGTCGGTGTTGCTACTGGCGGTCAGCTCTGGAATATTGTAAACAGTTACAGGCGGGAATGTTACTGGGAGCCACGTCCCTATCCTAGTCCTTTTCTGGGGGAAGAGGCCTTATTTATAGCCCTGTGCGACACGACAGGCTCGGGGAAAGCGAGGCGGACCAGAAGAGTCCCGTTAAAGCCAGCCCAGGAGGTGGGTTTGTTGTGCTCCAGAGTCCCTGCTGGTCCTCCCGTCGCCTTCAATCCCTCCCTCTCTAAGACGCCCTGACTCTGCCACACAACAGGAAGGAGAGGACCGGGCCGAATCAGAACCGAATGACTGGCTTAAGCCTGGCTGAGAGGTCTCGCGGATGAGAGGGAGGCCCCACAGTTTCCCCCTTCGCTTGGACTCCAAGCTTCCTTTTTTCTTGGCGAGTTCCCAGAACAAGCAGCCTGACGGCGTGGACACGGCCAGCAAGGGTGGACGTTTTGCTGCGTTTTCTTAACCACGGACCCTCCCCTACTTGGAATATATCCCCATTGTTTGGCTGCCTCAATGACGTGGATTGTGCAAGTGAGAAGAGCTGCGCGCTGACACTTTGGGTCCAATATTTGAAGCAGCACGCATTATTTAGAGTGTCCGCCCTGACATGGGTAGGTTGTGAGTTCAAACCCCCGGCCGAGTCATACCAAAGACTATAAAAATGGGAGCCATTACCTCCCTGCTTGGCACTCAGCATCAAGGGTTGGAATTGGGGGTTAAATCACCAAAAAATGATTCCTGGGCGCGGCCACCGCTGCTGCTCACTGCTCCCCTCAAGGGGATGGGTCAAATGCAGAGAATTATTTCGCCACACCTAGTGTGTGTGTGTGTGACAATCATTGCTACTTTAACTTTGTTATTGCTACCTTTTTTTGTTATTGTTGTTTTAGCCTTAGATTTATATTTATTGGTTCCCCCCCGTGACTGCGTGGGTTCCCTCCAGGTACTCCGGCTTCCGATGAGGTGGCGACTTGTCCAGGGCGTACCCTGCCTTCCGCCCGAATGCAGCTGAGATAGGCTCCAGCACCCCCCGCGACCCCGAAAGGGACAAGTGGTAAAAATGGATGGATGGTCCTCATTGGGGAGATTCATGTTCACTGCAATGAACACATGTGGAGTTATGTACTTAACAAAAAAAAAAAAGGTGAAATAACCGAAAACGGGCTTTATATTCTAGTTTCTTCAAAATAGCCACCCTTTGGCTCTGATTACTGCTTTGCACACTCTTGGCATTCTCTCCATGAGCTTCAAGAGGTAGTCACCTGCAATGGTGTTTCACTTCACAGTAGGGCTGCAACTAACGATTAATTTGATAATCGATTAATCTGTCGATTATTACTTCGATTAATCGATTAATAATCGGATAAAAGAGACCAACTACATTTCTGTCCTTTCCAGTATTTTATTGAAAAAAACCCAGCATACTGGCACCATACGTATTTTGATTATTGTTTCTCAGCTGTTTGTACATGTTGCAGTTTATAAATAAAGGTTTATTTAAAAAAATAAAAAATAAAAAAAAAGCCTCTGCGCATGCGCATAGCATAGATCCAACGAATCGATGACTAAATTAATCGGCAACTATTTTTATAATCGATTTTAATCGATTAGTTGTTGCAGCCCTACTTCACATGTGTCAGTAGTTTTGATGCCTTCAGTGACAATCTACAATTGAAATAGTCACGACAATAAAGAAAACGCATTGCAATGAGAAGGTGTGTCCAAACTTTTGGCCTGTACTGTATATCAAACCTTTTAGTCACGGGCTAATGTGCAAGCCTCATCCCTGGTTAAGCTTTTGAAGACCTTAACACCTTCACTACTGTATCTTTGTATTTCTTCACACATCAGGGGCTAATCCATTAAGACACTTAAACATAGCTTTTATGAATGAGAAATGTATAAAATGATGAAAGCTCATCATGTTATATTTTGGGGTAATACGGCAGTGATGATGCTTCATTGGTTTTTAGTCGAATACCTTTATTGTTTGTTTGTATAATGGTTCATGGTTCAGAGTTTCCATTTCTGTGTTTGTACGTCTTTGGCAAGGATGCTGATTTGTTTGCATTTGATGCTGTGGAGAGACGGAAGGGATTGAACATTGTGAAAGGTGCACATTTTATTCATTGGCAGAAAAGTGTCATGAGATGTTTGTGTGTCAAATCCAAAGAAAAACAAATTCCTGCCTACCTTTTTTTTTTTTTTTTTTTTTGCATGGCACGTCTCGTCTCTCCCAGACAAACTATTTACAGGCGTTGTACAGGCGCAGTGTTTGGCAAACCGCTTTCCTTCACTCTGGCTGGCACTCATGTTTCCTCGTTTTTTGCAACAGATGCTGACAGGATTTCCAACGGGGAAAGCGCGGCCCGGCGGCAGGCACAGCGGCGGAGGCATCAACGTTTGGGCGGACCGGCTGGATTCGACGCACGGTTGGTCGTCTATTTCGTACACTAGAAAAGCAAATAAATTTACAAAAGCCAAAAGCAGTGAAGTTGTCACGTTGTGTAAATGGTAAATAAAGAGAGAATACTTTTCAACTTATATTCAATTGAATAGACTGCAAAGACAAGATATTTCATGTTCACACTGACAACATATATATATATATATATATATATATATATATATATATATATATATATATATATATATATATATATATATATATATATATATACATACATGTGTATATATGTGTATGTATATATGTATGTGTATGTATATATTAGGGCTGCAACTAACGATTAATTTGCTAATCGATTAATCTGTCGATTATTACTTCGATTAATCGATTAATAATCGGATAAAAGAGACAAACTACATTTCTATCCTATCCAGTATTTTATTGAAAAAAAACCCCAGCATACTGGCACCATACTTATTTAGATTATTGTTTCTCGGCTGTTTGTAAATATTGCATTTTATAAATAAAGGTTTATTAAAAAAAAAAAAATAATAATAAAAAAAAATAAATATATATATATATATATATATATATATATATTTTTTTTTAAAAAAATTAAAACTAAAAACTAAAAATAAAGCCTCTGCGCATGCGCATAGCATAGATCCAACAAATTGATGACTAAATTAATCGGCAAGTTTTTTTATAATCGATTTTAATCGATTTAATCAATTAGTTGTTGCAGCCCTAGTATATATGTATATGTGTATGTATATATATATACGTGTATGTATATATGTATATGTGTATGTATTTATATGTATATGTATATATGTGTATGTGTATGTGTATATATATATATATATATATATATATATATATATATATATATATATATATATATATATATATATATATATATATATATATATATATATATATATGTATATATATATATATATATATATATATATATATATATATATATATATATATATATATATATATATATATATATATATATATATATATATATATATATATATGTGTATATATATATATATATATATATATATATATATATATATATATATATATATATATATATATATATATATATATATATATATATATATATATATATATATATATGTATTAGAGATGTCCGATAATATCAGCCGATAAATGCTTTAAAATGTAATATCGGAAATTATCGGTACCGGTTTCAAAAAGTAAAATTAATGACTTTTTAAAACGCTGCTGTTCAGAGCGGTACATATCCGGTAAAACACGGACGTAGGGAGAAATACAGAGCAGTTGCGTCTTCCAGTCAGCTCCCCTCTCCCACACACAACACAGGAGTTGACGACTGCGGCATGAGAGGTTTACTGGCGACGCTTGATGACCTCATCACACCGCCGCGAGCGCAGCATAACAACAAGAGTGTGTTGTTGCCGGTGCTGTAGCCGTGGCTAACAAGCCAGCTCGCTCTGTGACTAACTAACGACACCATGTCTATGGTTTGGGATTATTTTAAAGTGTGTCTGACGGATAAAAAACTGGCAATTTGCAATGACTGCAAAGAGTTGGTTATGCGAGGAGGAACCAAAACGTCTTCCTGTTAATACGAGCAATTTTATCTGATTTTCTTTCCATAACTTGAGTTGATTTATTTTGGAAAACCTTGTTACATTGTTTAATGCATCCAGCGGGGCATCACAACAAAATTAGGCATAATAATGTGTTAATTCCACGACTGTATATATCGGTATCGGTTGATATCGGAATCGGTAATTAAGAGTTGGACAATATTGGAATATCGGATATCGGCAAAAAAGCCATTATCGGACATCTCTAATATGTACAGTATATATGTATATATATGTATATGTATATATGTCTTAATTAGATTATCCAAAAAATAGTGCTCGATACCGTGGTAGAGCGTAATATGTATGTGCGGGAAAAAATCACAAGACTATTTCATCTCTACAGGCCTGTTTCATGAGGGGTTACCTCAATCCTCAGGAGAAAATCTCCTGAGGATTGAGGTAACCCCTCATGAAACAGGCCTGTAGAGATGAAATAGTCTTGTGATTTTTTCCCGCACATACATATGTATATGTATATGTATATATATATATTTGTATATTTAAATTTTTTGGATTAGCTGCTAGACAAAATGACCCCTGGGCTAAACGTTAAAAACCCCCGATGATTAGACATAGACTTGGACAAACTTTAGTGATCCACAAGGGAAATTGTTCCACACAGTAGCTCAGTTACAAAGGATGGAAAGGATAAGGATGGACAGGATAATGCACAAAAGAAGAAGGGCACAAAAGGTATAAAGTAGACTAAAACTGTACCATAGTAGCAATATAAAATATAACATATATGTAATATTCTTTATACAGTATATAATATATATAACATATCCCAATGTACAATACTACAGTATATGTAACAGCTGCAGCATAAAATAGAGAGTAGATCCAGCAGAAAATAAACATTATAAAGAAAGAGAGGTAATAGACAGATATCATCTATTGCTGTATGGCCAGTGTTTTATACAGCTGGATGCAGTGCGTAATTAAGGAGTTAAATCAGGCGTATACTTCACGTAACGTCCACAAAAAGCCAAAGAAAAAGCAACCTCACAAGGCGCCGCGTATTTGTGTGACTTTTGAGGCACACGTTTGCCACCTTTTTGTCCAAAATGTGCCTCACATCCTGCCCTTCAGTGTGCTTGACAGCACATTTGCATTCTTCCAGGACACAATCCCCGCAGGGCCTCAAATCTTCAAAGATGTCCCCGCAGGCCGCCCCCTCCGAGGCCAGGCGGCTGTGTCTCGGCGCCTCGCCGGATGAACTCTCGCTGGAACACTTGAGCCAGGACTGCAGCTCGGTCAAGAAGCAGCTGCTCAGGCTGAGGAACCTGCTGCAGGTACGACTCCCGCCTTCCCTGCTCTCTACCTGTGCGCAGCCCTCGCTCGCCCGTCTGCACGCAGAGGCGGAACTGATCAATTGGCGAGCCCATCCGTGTCAGTTGGATCAAAGATGCTGGCTATTTATAAGTCTGCCTTGCAGCTCTCCTCCTCTTCCTAAACTAACTTATCTTGTAGAGATTGAGTCCATCTTCCACTAGGTTATCTAAACACTGTTTTTTACAATGAAGTTGTCACGTTGTGTAAATGGTAAATAAAAAGAGAATACAACAAATCCTTTTCAACTTATATTCAATTGAATAGACTGCAAAGACAAGATATTTCATGTTCACACTGAGAAACTTACTTTTTTTTGGCAAATAATCATGAACTTAGAATTTAATGGCAGCAACACATGTCAAAAAGGCATTTTTACCAGTGTGTTACATGGCCTTTCCTTTTAACAACACTCAGTAAAGGTTTGGGAACTGAGGAGACACATTTTTGAAGTGGTATTCTTTCCCATTCTTGCTTGATGTACAGCTTAAGTTGTTCAACAGTCTCCCTTCTCATATTTTAGCCTTCACACATTTTCAATGTCTGGACTACAGGCAGGCCAGTCTAGTACCCGCACTCTTTTACTATGAAGCCACGCTGTTGTAACGCCTGGCTTGGCATTGTGTTGCTGAAATAAGCAGGGGCGTCCATGATAACAACATATGTTGCTCCAAAAGCTTTATGTACCTTTCAGCATTAATGGTGCCTTCACAGATGTGTAAGTTACCCATGTCTTGGCCACTAATACACCCCCATACCATCACACATGCTGCCTTTTACACTTTCACCCTAGAACAGTCCGGATGGTTCTTTTCCTCTTTACGTCCACAGTTTCCAAAAACAATTTGAAATGTGGACTCGTCAGAACCACAGAACACTTTTCCACTTTGCATCAGTCCATCTTAGATGAGCTCGGGGCCCAGCGAAGCCGGCGGCGTTTCCGGGTGTTGTTGATAAACGGCTGTGGCTTTGCATAGTAGAGTTTTAACTTGCACTTACAGATGTAGCGACCAACTGTAGTTACTGACAGTGGTTTTCTGAAGTTTCTGAGCCCATGTGGTGATATCCTTTACACATTGATGTGGCTTTTTGATGCGGCACCTCCTGAGGGATCCAAGGTGCGTAATATCCTGGCTTACGTGCAGTGATTTCTCCACATTCCCTGAACCTTTTGATGATATTACGGAGCGTAGATGGTGAAATCCCTAAATTCCTTGTTGAGAAATGTTGTTCTTCAACAATTTGCTCAGGCATTTGTTGACAAAGTGGTGACCCTCGCCCCCGTCCTTGTTTGTGAACGACTGAGCATTTCACGGAAGCTGCTTTTATACCCAATCATGGCACCCACCTGTTCCCAATTAGCCCGTTCACCTGTGGGATGTTCCAAATAAGTCCTTGACGAGCACTCCTCGACTTTCTCACTCTTTTTTGCCACTTGTGCCAGCTTTTTTGAAACATGTCGCAGGCATCAAATTCCAAATGAGCTAATATTTGCAAAAAATATCAAAGTTCATCAGTTGGAACGCTAAATATCTTGTCTTTGCGGTCTATTCAATTGAATATAAGTTGAAAAGGATTTGTTGTATTCTCTTTTTATTTAGCATTTACACAACGTGACAACTTCACTGCTTTTGGCTTTTGTATTTCAATTGCAACATCAAGGCCACTTTCTGACCCGCACACTTCCACACACTGTTGTGGAACGTCTGAAGCTTATTTTAAAACGGCTGAAGAATAAAGGATGCTTAGTTTGGCAGTAAAGGGCTCAAAGTGCGCCAACATGCTATCCTCCACGCAACTCCTGTTGGTACACTGATACAAGGCAGCATGGATCCATTCTATGTTGTTGATGCCAAATTCTCAAGCAGCCATCTGAATGACTCACAAGATCAGGCAATGTTTTTCCCTAATAGTCCAAATTGAGCCTCAAGTGGATAGTTTTTTTTCCCCAGACCATTTCGAGATGGCTGTGCCTGAAAACCCCGCTCTATCACGTATCTACACAGTCCTTCCAGGATTTTACAGCATTTTCTTTT
The DNA here is from genome assembly GCF_033978785.1 of Entelurus aequoreus. Lineage (NCBI taxonomy): Eukaryota > Metazoa > Chordata > Actinopteri > Syngnathiformes > Syngnathidae > Entelurus > Entelurus aequoreus. The sequence continues at coordinate 68,036,212 of NC_084739.1, forward strand.
GGATTGTTGTGGCCTAAAACGCCTGATTTTCATGGCAGCATTCTCTAAAAGTTGCGGCACAAGTTGAAACGTTTTAAAGCTTTTTTTTTTTTAAACAACATTGCATCTGTTTGTGATTTTATGAATGTGTTATCAGTGTTTTAAGTGTTTTTTGTAACCCCAACCTAGGGTTGTACTACGGTACACCGGTACTAGTATAGTATCACATTACTAATGAATCAAAAACAATACTATACTCTGTTGGAAAAGTACCAATTCCCGGCACGTCGTCACATCATGACATTGCTGGTTTTACGAGCAGAGGAGCATGTTCGGCAGCGCACGCACACAGAGTACTTACAAGCAGACACAGTGTGTAGACAGAAAAGGGAGAATGGACGCATTTTGGTGTAAAAAGTAAAGATAAAGGTGAAGTTATAACACTGAAACACCCTCAGGAAGAGCTGCTTTAAGACATGGCTAGCTAGTTAGCGGCTAACATTCTAAATCACTAATCCTGGCCTCCATGGCGACAAATAAAGTACGTTTCTAACAAGTTTCATTATCACTGCAGGATGAGGAATAGCTAAACATGCTTCACTACACACCGTAGGAGGATACAATCGCTAACTGCTAACACCAAGCTAGCACCCCTGAATGTAAACAAATGCCATGGCTGGATCCGCACCTGACATCCACTCTTGGCTGTATACTTTTAGTGTGGGGACAAGTGTCTCCAATATTGTCCACACCTGTCTCCATCTAAACACAGCAGTGCACTCTTAAACACACGCCGAGAAGCGAGGGGAAAATGACGTTAAACCAAGTATTTGGCTCCTTTTACTCCGAGGGGAAATCTCCGGAGCAAAGTCCGTGTAGTTAGTCCGCCGTGATTATCAAGCCAAATGACGCTAATGCGCATGTGCCTGACTTCCTGTTGCCTAAAATGCATTAATAAATTACGGTTTTGGGGTAATTAAAAAAATTAGACTGTATTACTAACAGTCTGGAATTTTATGGCAAATGATCATTATACCGTTTATTGTTACATCCCTCGTCCATTAACAAGTAAAAAGTCACGGACGGTCACGGCATGTTCTTGCTGTCGATGTTGGTCAAAGTGGTTTTCACCGAGGGCCACATGGCACTTATGTTTGGCCCCAGAGGGCCGCTTCTAACAGTGAATACTATTGTTACACCATTTTTTAATGCATTTTATTAGTAGATTTAAAAAAAAACTAAAATGTAACAAAAATATGGTAAGCTGCAATAATTTCACCTCAAAATGTAGTGTATATTACTGTAAATTGAAAAACAGTACTGCTGTTTTTATGGTAAAAAAAAAAAAGCCAGCTCATTTGCCAGAATTTTACTGTAAAATTATTATTTTTTTTACTGTAAATAAAAAACCCCTGCAATTTTACAGTAAAATTTTGGCACCTGAGATGCCATTTTTTGTATTATTTTTTGTTTTTACCGCAAACCAACAACTGTAGATTTTTCGGTGTATTACTGTAAGTTGAAAAACAGTACTGCTGTTTTTATGGTAAAAAAAAATGAAGCTCGTTGCCAGAATTTTTCACTGTAAAATTGACATTTGTTTTTTTTACTGTAAATAAAAAAACCCTGCAATTTTACAGTAAAATTTTGGCACCTGAGCTGCCAGTTTTTATTTTTATTTTTTATTTTTTACTGCAAACCAACAACTGTAGATTTTTCGGTGTATTACTGTGAATGGAAAAACAGTACTGCTGTTTTTATGGTAAAAAAATGGCAGCTCAGTTGCCAGAATTTTACTGTAAAATTGACATTTGTTTTTTTTACTGTAAATTAAAAAAAAATGCAATTTTACAGTAAAATTTTGGCACCTGAGCTGCCAGTTTGTTTTTTAACCGCAAATCAAACAACTGTAGATTTTTCGGTGTATTACTGTAAATACCAAAACGCCACCACAGTTTACTACAGTAAAAAAGTATTGTTTTCTTTAATTTAGAGAAAAATGCTGTAAAAACCACAGTAAATTTCACAATTTGACCAGGAAATCTATTGCTACTTTTACATTTCACAATTTGATGGATAACTTGCTTTGAAATCATTATTATTAGTATTTATTTCTATTAAAAAAAATGTTTGAATGTTTCATCATATGTTTTTGCATGATTAGACAATATTTAATTAAGCATCAATTGCGATTACATGGCGTAGATATATTTTTTTTCTCCCAAAATAGAAAGAAATAATACATTTAGTAAGACAAGTTACAGTACTTTATTGATACATATTTGTGGAGGTTGCCCTCTAGTGGGTTCCTCAGACCACCGCACACTGCCACACGAGCCCGGATCAGGGTTACAACACTGTTTTATTTTCATGAAACTAGTGCAGGTGTTTTGCTTTCCAGCAAAGTCTTTTCGGTGTCTCGGGTCTCTCTCGCTCTCTCTCGCTTCCACTCCAGCTCCAACAACGTGTCTCATCCCGGCTGCTGCTAATAAAGGCGACAGGTGATTAGATAACAAGGCCCACCTGGGCCATCCACTCACCTGTCGCTGTCTTCGAGGCCGGTCCTGGCACACCCCGTTCCGCGGCAGGCCCGCAGGCCACGCCCCCCCCTCCACAATATTATTTCCAGACTTTCCAGAGCCAAATAAAATGAAGTGGCTTGTTTTTTAGGGCATTACATCAAGTGTTTGCCGTGGTTAAATTCGAGCCCTGATTAGAAAAGCTGTGAATTTATTTAGTTTTTCAATTCCCCCCCAAAAAAAAAAATTTCACATCATCATTATGGGGTATTGTGTGTAGAATTTTGAGGACAAAATGAGCGTATTCCATTCTATAATAAGGCTGTGACATAACACAATGTACCTTGCAGATGCACTGCATGTAGACCATCAGGGTAGAAAGCAGATCATAATATGACTGCCTTTTCAATAAAAGGAGCACGACTATGGAACTCGCTAGCTGACCCTTTGAAAAGTACACCTGCACTTGTCACTTTCAAAAAAAACAAACAATTGTGGCTAGTTGAGCAACAATCGTGTTTCCATGTTTAGTTTTTAATAGTTTTTACTAGTTATCTAGTTTGCACTTTGTCTGTGTTATTATTATTGGCTTATATCTAGTTTGCACTTTGTCTGTATTATTACTATTATCATTATTATCGACTCCTCTTTGCCTTATTCTTTTTATTTTCCTATTTTAATGATGTTAGATCTGTGTTGTTGTTGTTGTTGTTGTTGGGGACAAGTGTTGTAAATTAGCTTTGGCTACAAACACTATAATGCATACATTGGATAAAGGTTTAAGATATCTATGTTTCTGTATCTGTCCCTATTTCAAATAAACCTTTATATATATATATATATATATATATGACTCCATTAAAGCAAAGATGTGAGGCATTTCTGAGAATTTTTGAGAAGTATGTTTTTGTCTGCAAATAATAGCCTAGGCTGCAGCAGAAGACTTCGCTCAAACAAAGAAATGCAGGCTGAGAGTTGATTTGTCCGTGGAATAAGTGGGCTTGTTAGTTTATGCCGGATAAAGAAGATGACCTCCGATCTGCCTCCTGGCTCAAAAAGAAAAACAATTTGATTGCAGCACGTATTGACATTTCTCCTTCGTTGCGGAATAAAGCCAGAACACACTGCGGTTGGCGGAGAGCGAAAGTGTGAAGGAGCACAATTATTCCACCTCACAACACTGCTCTTGAGGCGTGCCCCAGGCGAGTGTCATTGATTGTGTACTTTGTGCCTTTTTTTTGTATACTTGCAGCGTGAGGATCCTGACTTGCCAGCAGCAGATGTTGTCCAGGACGGTGAAGGCAACACCGCCACTGCGGCCCAGGTAGTGAGAAATGTCTTTTTGTCTTTGACTGAATAAGCTGCACTATATATTTCTATATTTATGTGTGTGTGCAGTGTGAAGAGCTGCTGAAGGAGGTGCACATGCTGAGAGAAGAAGTGAGGACCAGGGACAAGACCATAGTTCAGCTGACTCTGCAGTGTCAGCAGCAACACCCGGTAACAAATTCTTCTCTGTTTGTCACTGCAACATTACGCCTTTATACGCTTTTTAAAAAAAAATATTCTACACAGAGGTCAAGATGGCTACTGTTCACATGTGATCCGATACTCAAAAGTACCCATTTTCAGTACTGTTTTATTAAATATCAATTGTTTTTGAGAATAAAAAAATGTTTTTTTGCTGCAAGAGTTAAAAATGAGCTTATTATGATACCGTATTTCCTTGAATAGCCGCAGGGGCGCTAATTAATTTAAAACCTCCTGTCACTCCGGCGCTTACCAGAAGCCTGCGGGATGGCCAAGCATGCGCTAATTATTTTAAAACCTCTTCTCACTCCGGCGCTTACCTTATCATGAAAAGCACATTTAATAAAAAAAAACGTTATTATTGTCTTACCTTTAGGTATAAATGAGTCCATGCCAGCTCCTTTTGAAGAAAAGCATCGATATAGAAGTCGTCCTTATCTTTCTTCAGTTTTAAAAGTCTCTCTGTCTCAAAGGAGATCTTCCTTTTAAGTATTACCTCCTGCTTCGATTGAAAGTCCAGTTTAGAAAACTGTTTTATTTTAGATATGTAATCCTCCATGGTAAAAGTGCAAGCAAACAATGGCTGCGCACTCTTGCTGCCGGTTGTCTTCTTCTGCAGCACTCTTCTGCAGTACCAGCAGTCGCAAGAAGGATCACTAGCGCCCTCTACCACCAGGAGGCGGGAGTCATTTAATGACTCATATTTGACCCGGCGGAAGTGCCAAGCATGCGCTAATTATTTTGCGAAACGAGTTTGACCCGGCTGTAATTCGAGGCATGCGAATACCATATTCAAGGAAATACGGTAATTGCTGTCCAGTTGTTATATCTTGTTTATTTATCATCATATCATCATTTGACAGAAGGACACTGAGTTGCAAGTCCAAGACGTTAGATAATAATAATAATAATAGATTTTATTTGTGAAAGCACTTTACATTGAACAAACAACCTCAAAGTGCTACAGTGCATTTAAAAAACAACCACAAATAGCTGCCCCCAACAAGTAAAATAAGTTGTAAAAAAACTAAAAAAAACTAGAACAGCCTAATAGCTAGAACTAGCACACATATATCTTAAAAAAAAGAAGGGTTTTTTAAGCCTTTTTTAAAAGCATCCACAGTCTGTGGTGCCCTCAGGTGGTCAGGGAGAGCGTTCCAAAGACTGGGAGCAGAAAGCCCGGTCTCCCATAGTTCGGAGCTTTGTCCTCGGAGGTCGGAGGAGGTTAGCCTGTCCGTAGCGGAGGTGTCGTGTGGAGGATTTGGGGGTGAGCAGTTCTTTGAGGTAGAGGGGGGCATTTCCATGGTATAGTGCACTAGATGATATAGTGTATAGTTTATGGTGCTCTAAAAAGTGTTGATACTGTAAGTATTGTACTTTTTATGCACCAGTCGTTTGGTTGTAACGTGCATCTTAGTTGTCATTTTGGAGGTGTTAAAATCGCCGCTGTATATTAGCATCAAGCTAGCGCATTTTTTTGAAAAGCGGAGCCTTGCATTGGAGCGTTTTTTGAGTCAATTTCTTTGTTGACATTGAAAATTGCAACATTAAATGGAGGTAGTTTGGCTGAGTCGGCAAGCGGGCGACAAACGCTAACAGTCTGCCTGCAACATTCCGCCTTTAAACGCTCATTTTTAAACCATTCTTTGTCAGGAAGTCACGCAGAGTTCACATGTGAACCGATACGTTCTCGATTCCTACTGGTACTCAACAGTACCCATTGTCAGTACTGTGTTTTATTAAATATCAATTGTTTTTGAGAATAAAAAACCTCATTGTTTGCTGCAACAGTTAAAAATTAGCTTATTATGATAATTGCTGTCCAGTTGTTATATCTCGTTTATTAATCATCATATCATCATTTGACAGTATGACATTGAGTTGCAAGTCCAAGACGTTAGATAATAATAATAATAATAATAATAGATTTTATTTGAACACTTTACATTGAACAAACAACCTCAAAGTGCTACAGTGCATTAAAAAAACCCAACTACAAATAGCTGCCCCCAACAAGTAAAATAAACAGTAAAAAAATAAATAAAACTAGAACAGCCTAATAGCTAGAACTAGCGCACATATATCTAAAAAAAAAGGCTTTTTTAAAAAGAAGGGTTTTTAAGCCCTTTTTAAAAGCATCCACAGTCTGTGGTGCCCTCAGGTGGTCAGGGAGAGCCTTCCACAGACTGGGAGCGGCGGAGCAGAAAGCCCAATTCCAACTGGTACTCAACAGTACCTATTTTCGGTACTGTGTTTTATTAAATATCAATTGTTTTTGAGAATAAAAAACCTCATTTTTTGCTGCAACAGTTAAAAATGAGCTTATTATGATAATTGCTGTCCAGTTGTTATATCTCGTTTATTTATCATCATATCATCATTTGACAGAATGACACTGAGTTGCAAGTCCAAGACATTAGATAATAATAATAATAAATGTTATTTGTAAAAGCACTTTACATTGAACAAACAACCTCAAAGTGATACAGTGCATTTAAAAAACAACAACCACAAATAGCTGCCCCCAACAAGTAAAATAAATAGTCCAATAGCTAGAACTAGCACACATATATCTAAAAAAGCCCTTTTTTTTTTTTTTTTAAAAAGAAAGGTTTTTAAACCTTTTTTAAAAACATCCACCGTCTGTGGTGCCCTCAGGTGGTCAGGGAGAGCGTTCCACAGACTGGGAGCGGCGGAGCAGAAAGCCCAATTCCAACTGGTACTCAACAGTACCCATTTTCAGTACTGTTTTATTAAATATCAATTGTTTTTGAGAATAAAAAACCTCATTTTTTGCTGCAACAGTTAAAAATGAGCTTATTATGATAATTGCTGTCCAGTTGTTATATCTCGTTTATTAATCATCATATCATCATTTGACAGAATGACACTGAGTTGCAATTCCAAGACATTAGATAATAATAATAATAACTGTTATTTGTAAAAGCACTTTACATTGAACAAACAACCTCAAAGTGCTACAGTGCATTTAAAAAACAACAACCACAAATAGCTGCCCCCAACAAGTAAAATAAATAGTCCAATAGCTAGAACTAGCACACATATATCTAAAAAAGCCCTTTTTTTTTAAAAAAAAGAAAGGTTTTTAAACATTTTTTAAAAACATCCACCGTCTGTGGTGCCCTCAGGTGGTCAGGGAGAGCGTTCCACAGACTGGGAGCGGCGGAGCAGAAAGCCCAATTCCAACTGGTACTCAACAGTACCCATTTTCAGTACTGTGTTTTATTAAATACCAATTGTTTTTGAGAATAAAAAACCTCATTTTTTGCTGCAACAGTTAAAAATGAGCTTATTATGATAATTGCTGTCCAGTTGTTATATCTCGTTTATTAATCATCATATCATCATTTGACAGAATGACACTGAGTTGCAAGTCCAAGACATTAGATAATAATAATAATAAATGTTATTTGTAAATGCACTTTACATTGAACAAACAACCTCAAAGTGCTACAGTGCATTTAAAAAACAACAACCACAAATAGCTGCCCCCAACAAGTAAAATAAATAGTCCAATAGCTAGAACTAGTACACATATATCTAAAAAAGCCCTTTTTTTTAAAAAAAAGAAAGGTTTTTAAACCTTTTTTAAAAACATCCACCGTCTGTGGTGCCCTCAGGTGGTCAGGGAGAGCGTTCCACAGACTGGGAGCGGCGGAGCAGAAAGCCCAATTCCAACTGGTACTCAACAGTACCCATTTTCAGTACTGTGTTTTATTAAATATCAATTGTTTTTGAGAATAAAAAACCTCATTTTTTGCTGCAACAGTTAAAAAGGAGCTTATTATGATAATTGCTGTCCAGTTGTTATATCTCGTTTATTAATCATCATATCATCATTTGACAGAATGACACTGAGTTGCAAGTCCAAGACATTAGATAATAATAATAATAAATGTTATTTGTAAAAGCACTTTACATTGAACAAACAACCTCAAAGTGATACAGTGCATTTAAAAAACAACAACCACAAATAGCTGCCCCCAACAAGTAAAATAAATAGTCCAATAGCTAGAACTAGCACACATATATCTAAAAAAAGCCCTTTTTTTTTTTTTTTTAAAAAGAAAGGTTTTTAAACCTTTTTTAAAAACATCCACCGTCTGTGGTGCCCTCAGGTGGTCAGGGAGAGCCTTCCACAGACTGGGAGCGGCGGAGCAGAAAGCCCAATTCCAACTGGTACTCAACAGTACCCATTTTCAGTACTGTGTTTTATTAAATATCAATTGTTTTTGAGAATAAAAAACCTAATTTTTTGCTGCAACAGTTAAAAATGAGCTTATTATGATAATTGCTGTCCAGTTGTTATATCTCGTTTATTAATCATCATATCATCATTTGACAGAATGACACTGAGTTGCAAGTCCAAGACATTAGATAATAATAATAATAATTATAAATGTTATTTGTAAAAGCACTTTACATTGAACAAACAACCTCAAAGTGCTACAGTGCATTTAAAAAACAACAACCACAAATAGCTGCCCCCAACAAGTAAAATAAATAGTCCGATAGGTAGAACTAGCACACATATATCTAAAAAAGCCCTTTTTTTTAAAAAAAAGAAAGGTTTTTAAACCTTTTTTAAAAACATCCACCGTCTGTGGTGCCCTCAGGTGGTCAGGGAGAGCGTTCCACAGACTGGGAGCAGCGGAGCAGAAAGCCCAATTCCTACTAGTACCCATTTCAGTACTGTGTTTTATTAAATATCAATTGTTTTTGAGACTAAAACCTCAAAATCGACACATTACACTGGTTTTGAAGGTGAACACTAGCAAAATGGCCCCCCGCGTCATCCTTTTATTTTGCCAGGGGAAAACATTTGGGCACCCCTGCTTTAAGGTAAAGGAGCACGTGCGGTCAAAATAAATCGCGTGATCAATCTGTGCTCGTGCACGATTAACGCGATAATTTTTTGGGGTATTTAATTTGACAGCCGTAATCAGAACACTGATGGATCGCGTGAATGAAAATGTAGACAGTTTGCATGGTGAAGAAGAAGAAAGCAAGCTAGCAGCAACCTCCGTTCTGTTTGCTTTTAGCAGCCGTCTTGAAGACACTCTCCTTGTTAGCCAAACACCCGTATGCCACACTGACATTATTCAAATCCACCGCGTCGCGTCCACAAATACCCAAAATGTCAAAGCCAGGCCTCCCAATTAAAGCTTGCACCCGCCCAGCTGGGCACAATATTGCTGCACCCCCGCCCCCACCCCCGTTCCACCACGCTATTTATTGCATATGGAGGCAGACGCGGGGTAAAAGAAAATATATATGATTATATTAGCTTCTTCATCCCTAGGTGAGAATCTACCACCTACCTTTGGAGGGGGAAAAAGAAGGTTTTTTGGGAAGGGCTGTTTCAAATTGCCTGTCATCCCCTGCAAAAAAAAAGCTTGTTTATTTGGCCTTGAAATTGGCTGCATGAAGTTTTCAGTAAAGCTGGCATAAAACTGTGACTTCCTGTCGGCCGCAGAGCCAACTTGTCCAGTCCACAGCTTTGAGATTTACTGCCACAAAGTTGCCAACCAAATGATTCATTAGTCCATTAATAAGTTACTCTTGTGGAAGCTACATTTTTCTCTGAGGTTGTATAATAAGTTGACCATCAAAATATTCGTAGTCGACTAATCCTTAAGATAGTCATTACTAGTCGAGACTCAAAAGGTCATTATTGGCTTTAAACATATGTTTATTATTGTCATTTAGTCCTTAAATAAAATAGTGAACATACTGGACAACTTGTCTTTTAGTAGTAAGTAAACAAACAAAGTGTCAGAATAATTGTATCTGAGTTATCACAAAACTTTGTGTTGCCATGAGTTCCCGGCGAGCGGACAAAAGCTGTCTTTGATCTTACCAAGCAAAAGGCTTGTCAGACTCCACTGTGTAGGATGGGAAGCGACATGAAGGTGTCTGTTTCTTTGATGTATTGTAATCAAAGGCGATGGCTGTTTACGACCCCCCTCCCTTAGAAACAGCTGTTGCCATGTAGTCAGGGAAAGTCCAAATAAAAGAGGAGGCGTACAATCTTTCGTCAGAGCGTGGCGGGACACTGTACAAGGGTACAGGTCTACGCGTTTCTAAATTAGTCATGCAGGCCACTAGGGGCGCCCCAACGCATGATTTACTCAACGACGGACAACAGATTTGTCAAAAGTACGAACCTTATATAGGCAAAAACGGACAAATAGGGTGTCATAATATTGTATTGAACCGAGGGTTGTCCCGATACCAATATTTTGGTACCGGTACCATAATGTATTTTGATACTTTTCTAAATAAAGGGGACTGCAAAAAAATTTAATTATTGTCTTTATTTGAACAAAAAATTTTTAGTGTACATGAAGCATATGTTTATTATTGTCATTTAGTCCTTAAATAAAATAGTGAACATACTAGACAACTTGTCTTTTAGTAGTAAGTGAACAAACAAAGTGTCAGAATAATTGTATCTAAGTTATCACAAAACTTTGTGTTGCCATGAGTTCCCGGCGAGCGGACAAAAGCTGTCTTTGATCTTACCAAGCAAAAGGCTTGTCAAACTCCACTGTGTAGGATGGGAAGCGACATGAATGTGTCGGTTTCTTTGATGTATTGTAATCAAAGGCGATGGCTGTTTACGACCCCCCTCCCTTAGAAACAGCTGTTGCCATGTAGTCAGGGAAAGTCCAAATAAAAGAGGAGGCGTACAATCTTTCGTCAGAGCGTGGCGGGACACTGTGCAAGGGTACAGGTCTACGCGTTTCCAAATTAGTCATGCAGGCCACTAGGGGCGCCCCAACGCATGATTTACTCAACGACGGACAACAGATTTGGCAAAAGTACGAACCTTACATAGGCAAAAACGGACAAATAGGGTGTCATAATATTGTATTGAACCGAGGGTTGTCCCGATACCAATATTTTGGTACCGGTACCATAATGTATTTTGATACTTTTCTAAATAAAGGGGACCGCAAAAAAATTTCATTATTGTCTTTATTTGAACAAAAAATGTTTAGTGTACATGAAACATATGTTTATTATTGTCATTTAGTCCTTAAATAAAATAGTGAACATACTAGACAACTTGTCTTTTAGTAGTAAGTAAACAAACAAAGTGTCAGAATAATTGTATCTAAGTTATCACAAAACTTTGTGTTGCCATGAGTTCCCGGCGAGCGGACAAAAGCTGTCTCTGATCTTACCAATCAAAAGGCTTGTAAAACTCCACTGTGTAGGATGGGAAGCGACATGAAGGTGTCGGTTTCTTTGATGTATTGTAATCAAAGGCGATGGCTGTTTACGACCCCCCTCCCTTAGAAACAGCTGTTGCCATGTAGTCAGGGAAAGTCCAAATAAAAGAGGAGGCGTACAATCTTTCGTCAGAGCGTGGCGGGACACTGTGCAAGGGTACAGGTCTACGCGTTTCCAAATTAGTCATGCAGGCCACTAGGGGCGCCCCAACGCATGATTTACTCAACGACGGACAACAGATTTGGCAAAAGTACGAACCTTACATAGGCAAAAACGGACAAATAGGGTGTCATAATATTGTATTGAACCGAGGGTTGTCCCGATACCAATATTTTGGTACCGGTACCATAATGTATTTTGATACTTTTCTAAATAAAGGGGACCGCAAAAAAATGTCATTATTGTCTTTATTTGAACAAAACATTTTTAGTGTACATGAAACATATGTTTATTATTGTCATTTAGTCCTTAAATAAAATAGTGAACATACTAGACAACTTGTCTTTTAGTAGTAAGTAAACAAAGTGTCAGAGAATAATTATATCTAAGTTATCACAAAACTTTGTGTTGCCATGAGTTCCCGGCGAGCGGACAAAAGCTGTCTCTGATCTTACCAAGCAAAAGGCTTGTCAAACTCCACTGTGTAGGATGGGAAGCGACATGAAGGTGTCGGTTTCTTTGATGTATTGTAATCAAAGGCGATGGCTGTTTACGACCCCCATCCCTTTAGAAACAGCTGTTGCCATGTAGTCAGGGAAAGTCCAAATAAAAGAGGAGGCGTACAATCTTTCGTCAGAGCGTGGCGGGACACTCTGCAAGGGTACAGGTCTACGTGTTTCCAAATTAGTCATGCAGGCCACTAGGGGCGCCCCAACGCATGATTTACTCAACGACGGACAACAGATTTGGCAAAAGTACGAACCTTACATAGGCAAAAACGGACAAATAGGGTGTCATAATATTGTATTGAACCGAGGGATGTCCCAATACCAATATTTTGGTACCGGTACCATAATGTATTTTGATACTTTTCTAAATAAAGGGGACCGCAAAAAAATTTCATTATTGTCTTTATTTGAACAAAAAAATTTTAGTGTACATGAAACATATGTTTATTATTGTCATTTAGTCCTTAAATAAAATAGTGAACATACTAGACAACTTGTCTTTTAGTAGTAAGTAAACAAACAAAGTGTCAGAATAATTGTATCTAAGTTATCACAAAACATTGTGTTGCCATGAGTTCCCGGCGAGCGGACAAAAGCTGTCTCTGATCTTACCAATCAAAAGGCTTGTCAAACTCCACTGTGTAGGATGGGAAGCGACATGAAGGTGTCTGTTTCTTTGATGTATTGTAATCAAAGGCAATGGCTGTTTACGACCCCCCTCCCTTTATAAACAGCTGTTGCCATGTAGTCAGGGAAAGTCCAAATAAAAGAGGAGGCGTACAATCTTTCGTCAGAGCGTGGCGGGACACTGTACAAGGGTACAGGTCTACGCGTTTCCAAATTAGTCATGGAGGCCACTAGGGGCGCCCCAACGCATGATTTACTCAACGACGGACAACAGATTTGTCAAAAGTACGAACCTTATATAGGCAAAAACGGACAAATAGGGTGTCATAATATTGTATTGAACCGAGGGTTGTCCCGATACCAATATTTTGGTACCGGTACCATAATGTATTTTTATACTTTTCTAAATAAAAGGGACCGCAAAAAAATGTCATTATTGTCTTTATTTGAACAAAACATTTTTAGTGTACATGAAACATATGTTTATTATTGTCATTTAGTCCTTAAATAAAATAGTGAACATACTAGACAACTTGTCTTTTAGTAGTAAGTAAACAAACAAAGTGTCAGAATAATTGTATCTAAGTTATCACAAAACTTTGTGTTGCCATGAGTTCCCGGCGAGCGGACAAAAGCTGTCTTTGATCTTACCAATCAAAAGGCTTGTAAAACTCCACTGTGTAGGATGGGAAGCGACATGAAGGTGTCTGTTTCTTTGATGTATTGTAATCAAAGGCAATGGCTGTTTACGACCCCCCTCCCTTTAGAAACAGCTGTTGCCATGTAGTCAGGGAAAGTCCAAATAAAAGAGGAGGCGTACAATCTTTCGTCAGAGCGTGGCGGGACACTGTACAAGGGTACAGGTCTACGCGTTTCCAAATTAGTCATGGAGGCCACTAGGGGCGCCCCAACGCATGATTTACTCAACGACGGACAACAGATTTGGCAAAAGTACGAACCTTACATAGGCAAAAATGGACAAATAGGGTGTCATAATATTGTATTGAACCGAGGGTTGTTCCGATACCAATATTTTGGTACCGGTACCATAATGTATTTTGATACTTTTCTAAATAAAGGGGACCGCAAAAAAATGTCATTATTGTCTTTATTTGAACAAAACATTTTTAGTGTACATGAAACATATGTTTATTATTGTCATTTAGTCCTTAAATAAAATAGTGAACATACTAGACAACTTGTCTTTTAGTAGTAAGTAAACAAACAAAGTGTCAGAATAATTGTATCTAAGTTATCACAAAACTTTGTGTTGCCATGAGTTCCCGGCGAGCGGACAAAAGCTGTCTTTGATCTTACCAATCAAAAGGCTTGTCAAACTCCACTGTGTAGGATGGGAAGCGACATGAAGGTGTCGGTTTCTTTGATGTATTGTAATCAAAGGCGATGGCTGTTTACAACCCCCCTCCCTTTAGAAACAGCTGTTGCCATGTAGTCAGGGAAAGTCCAAATAAAAGAGGAGGCGTACAATCTTTCGTCAGAGCGTGGCGGGACACTGTGCAAGGGTACAGGTCTACGCGTTTCCAAATTAGTCATGCAGGCCACTAGGGGCGCCCCAACGCATGATTTACTCAACGACGGACAACAGATTTGGCAAAAGTACGAACCTTACATAGGCAAAAACGGACAAATAGGGTGTCGTAATATTGTATTGAACCGAGGGTTGTCCCGATACCAATATTTTGGTACCGGTACCATAATGTATTTTGATACTTTTCTAAATAAAGGGGACCGCAAAAAAATTTCATTATTGTCTTTATTTGAACAAAAATTTTTTAGTGTACATGAAACATATGTTTATTATTGTCATTTAGTCCTTAAATAAAATAGTGAACATACTAGACAACTTGTCTTTTAGTAGTAAGTAAACAAAGTGTCAGAGAATAATTATATCTAAGTTAACACAAAGCTTTGTGTTGCCATGAGTTCCCGGCGAGCGGACAAAAGCTGTCTCTGATCTTACCAAGCAAAAGGCTTGTCAAACTCCACTGTGTAGGATGGGAAGCGACATGAAGGTGTCGGTTTCTTTGATGTATTGTAATCAAAGGCGATGGCTGTTTACGACCCCCCTCCCTTTAGAAACAGCTGTTGCCATGTAGTCAGGGAAAGTCCAAATAAAAGAGGAGGCGTACAATCTTTCGTCAGAGCGTGGCGGGACACTGTGCAAGGTTACAGGTCTACGCGTTTCCAAATTAGTCATGCAGGCCACTAGGGGCGCCCCAACGCATGATTTACTCAACGACGGACAACAGATTTGGCAAAAGTACGAACCTTACATAGGCAAAAACGGACAAATAGGGTGTCATAATATTGTATTGAACCGAGGGTTGTCCCGATACCAATATTTTGGTACCGGTACCAAAATGTATTTTGATACTTTTCTAAATAAAGTGGACCGCAAAAAAATAATGTTAGGGTACATGAAACATATGTTTATTATTGTCATTTAGTCCTTAAATAAAATAGACAACTTGTCTTTTAGTAGTAAGTAAACAAACAAAGACTCCTAATTAGTCTGCTGACGTATGCAGTAACATATTGTGTCATTTATACACCTATTATTTTGTACACGTTATGAGGGACAAACTGTAAAAATTGATTATTAATCTACTTGTTCATTTACTGTTAATATCTGCTTATTTTCTGTTTTAACATGTTCTATCTACACTTCTGTTAAAATGTAATAATCACTTATTCTTCTCTTCTTTGATACTTGACATTAGTTTTGGATGATACCACACATTTAGGTATGGATCCGATACCAAGTAGTTACAGGATCATACATTGGTCATATTCAAAGTCCTCATGTGTCCAGGGACGTATTTACTGACTTTATAAACATTATTTGAATTTTAAAAAAAAGAAACAATTTAATAGTTGTAGTATTGACTTGATACACTCTTGTACTTGGTATCATTACAGTGGATGTCAGGTGTAGATCCACCCATGGCATTTGTTTACATTGTGACGCTATCGTATCCTCCTACGCTGTGTAGTGAAGCATGTTTAGCTATTCCTCCTCCTCCGGTGATAATGCTACTGTAAAAAACTTACTTTATTTGTCGCCATGGAGGCCAGGATTAGTGATTTAGATGTAGCTAAAACACTGTTAGCCGCTAGCTAGCTAGCCATGTCTTAAAGCACCTCTTCCTGAGGGTGTTTCAGTGTTATAACTTCACCTTTATCTTTACTTTTTACACCAAAAATGCGTCCATTCTCCCTTTTCTGTCTCCACACTGTGTCTGCTTGTAAGTACTCGGTGTGTGTGCGCTGCCCAACATGCTCCTCTGCTCCTAAAACCAGCAAGTTTAAAAAAGTTAAAGTACCAATGATTGTCACACGCACACACACTAGGTGTGGTGAAATTATCCTCTGCATTTGACCCGTCACCCTTGATCACCCCTCTGGGAGGCGAGGGGAGCAGTGAGCGGCAGCGGTGGCCGCGCCCGGGAATCATTTTTGGTGATTTAACCCCCAATTCCAAGCCTTGATGCAGAGTGCCAAGCAGGGAGGTAATGGCTCCCATTTTTATAGTCTTTGGTATGACTCGGCCGGGGTTTGAACTCACGACCTACCCATCTCAGGGCGGACACTCTAACCACTAAGCCACTGAGTCACGAGGTGACGACGTTAAAAAAAAAAAAATATGGCAAACCGGTACTTTTCAAACAGCGTATAGTACCGTTTTTAATTCATTAGTACTGCGATACTATACTAGTACCGGTATACCCTATATCAGTGGTCCCCAACCTTTTTGTAGCTGCGGACCGGTCAACGCTTGAAAATTTGTCCCACGGACCGGTGGGGGGTGGGGGGGAGTGTATTTAAAAAAAAAAAAAAAAAAAATATATATATATTTTTTAATTTTTTAACATAAATAAATAATAAATAAATACAATCATGTGTGCTTACGGACTGTATCCCTGCAGAATGTATTGATCTATATTGATATATAATGTATATATTGTGTTTTTTATGTTGATTTCATAAAAAAAAAAAAAAATTAAAAATTTTTTTTTTTTTTTTTAAATTTCTTGTGCGGCCCGGTACCGGTCCGCGGCCCGGTGGTTGGGGACCACTGCCATATATGGTCCCCAACCTTTTTGTAGCTGCGGACCGGTCAACGCTTGACAATTTGTCCCACGGACCGGTTATTTAAAAAAAATAAAAATAATAATACAATCATGTGTGCTTACGGACTGTATCCCTGCAGACTGTATTGATCTATATTGATATAAATGTATATATTGTGTTTTTTATGTTGATTTCATTAAAAAAAAAAAAAAAAAAAGTATTATTATTATTATTTTTTTAAAAATTTAATTCTTGTGCGGCCTGGTACCAGTCGGTCCGCACAAAAATTTAAAAAAAAATTCTTGTGCGGCCCGGTACCAATCGGTCCGCGGGGTGGTTGGGGACCACTGCCCTATATGGCAGTGGTCCCCAACCTTTTTGTAGCTGCGGACCGGTCAACGGGGAGGGGGGGGGGGGGGTGTATTTAAAAAATAAATAAATACAATCATGTGTGCTTACGGACTGTATCCCTGCAGACTGTATTGATCTATATTGATATAAATGTATATATTGTGTTTTTTATGTTGATTTCATTAAAAAAAAAAAAAATAAAAAAATTTTTTTTTTTTTTAAATTCTTGTGCGGCCCGGTACCAGTCGGTCCGCGGACCGGTACCGGGCCGCGGCCCGGTGGTTGGGGACCACTGCTATATGGGACTTTTAAATTCCTTTTTTTAGAGCGACACAAAGTCCACTGATTGCTGTACAATGGCTGTAGTGTGTGGGTGGCTCCCTGCTGTGTTTCAACATCATAATACTCCCACTTGACCCCAGCTTGGCACAGGAGTGCGTAGTTAAAAGTAGCTCAGACTGAACAGCATATCCAATGATGAGATTTCAGGCTCTACATAATTCAACAGAGGAGCTTCCAAAACACCAAAGACCGCTTTGCTGCGACTCGATTAAAAGATTATTCTTTGCCTCTCAGCTAATTATGACTTAGGTTGAAGTCTAATATTCCACCATTCATGTTCCCGTTTCCTTCAGCTGGCTCCGGTGCAATGTCAGTGTCACCAGCAGAGGGCGCCCTCGCTGCTGCTGCAACCGCCCGCCCACCAGCGCCACGACAAGGCCACCCAGACCCACTGGAGACCGCCCGGCCACCCTGTGAGTCTCGCCCAGGTGCGCTTTCTCTTTTCAAAGCTCAGTGGCTGAGTCACTGGTCTAACTTCCTGTTTGGCCGCCGTGCTCGGCGACGACCTCCCCGCGCCGAGGACACTTTATGAGCGTGTCAGCTGCCCTGTCACTCCGCCTCGCACTTTTAATAGCCGGGGCGAGTGTTGTTGTTGGAAGTGTAAGAGTGATGGAGCTATAATTCTATAATAAGCCTATCATTTTAGCAAACCCTTTCCTCCATAGTCAGCCTGCCTGGGATGGACTGGGCAGGCTTCCTCACCACACTAGTTTTTTTTCTTTTAAAGCACACTCCACATTTTTTTGGGGTCTAAATGAAGCATTTTCAAGTATAAAATGGCAAAATGAGCTAACAGTACTTAAGTAGTATAAATGAGACACTGTTGAATATCGTGGCCACTGATTGGCTCAGCCTCAGGCAGCATTACTGTAGAATAGAATAGAGTTTTATTGTCATTATTACAGTGAACAGGTTTAAAGAACAACACAATTGGAGCAGATCCACTAAGGTGCATACTAGGGATGTCCGATAATGGCTTTTTGCCGATATCCGATATTCCGATATTGTCCAACTCTTTAATTACCGATACCGATATCAACCGATATATGCAGTCGTGGAATTAACACATTATTATGCCTAATTTGGACAACCAGGTATGGTGAAGATAAGGTACTTTTTAAAAAAATTAGTAAAATAAGATAAATAAATTAAAAACATTTTCTTGAATAAAAAAGAAAGTACAACAATATAAAAACAGTTACATAGAAACTAGTAATGAATGAAAATGAGTAAAATGAACTGTTAAAGGTTAGTACTATTAGTGGAGCAGCAGCACGCACAATCATGTGTGCTTACGGACTGTATCCCTTGCAGACTGTATTGATATATATTGATATATAATGTAGGAAGCAGAATATTAATAACAGAAAGAAACAACCCTTTTGTGTGAATGAGTGTAAATGGGGGAGGGAGGTTTTTTGAGTTGGTGCACTAATTGTAAGTGTATCTTGTGTTTTTTATGTGGATTTAATAAAAAAAAACAAAAAAAAAAACGATACCGACAATAAAAAAACTGATACCGATAATTTCGGATATTACATTTTAACGCATATATCAGCCATCTCTAGTGCATACACAATAATTTAGTAATATAAATAGTAAAAAAGATTAAAAAAAGAAGATATGTATCTATATATATGTGACAGGACTGTCTCAGAAAATTAGAATATTGTGATAAAGTCCTTTATTTTCTGTAATGCAATTAAAAAAACAAAAATGTCATACATTCTGGATTCGTTACACATCAACTGAAATATTGCAAGCCTTTTATTATTTTAATATCGCTGAGTATGGCATACAGCTTAAGAAAACTCAAAAATCCCATCTCAAAAAATGAGAATATTTCCTCAGACCGAGTAAAAAAATAAAGATTTATAACAGCAAAACAAAATCAAACATTTGAAAATGTCAATGAATGCACTCAGTACTTGGTTGGGAATCCTTTTGCACGGATTACTGCATCAATGCGGCGTGGCATGGAGGCAATCAGCCTAGTTGACGATCAAAATGTTTGTAGTCGACTAATCGTTAAGGTAGTCAATGACTAGTTGCCGATCAAAATGTTCGTAGCTGATTAATCGTTAAGATAGTCGATGACTAGTTGACGATCAAAATGTTTGTTGTCGACTAATCATTAAGGTAGTCGATGAATAGTTGACGATCCAAATGTTCGTAGTTGACTAATCGTTAAGATAGTCGACGATCAAAATGTTTGTCGTCGATTAATCATTAAGGTAGTCGATGACTAGTTGACGATCAAAATGTTTGTCGTCGACTAATCATTAAGGTAGTCAATGACTGGTTGACGATCAAAATGATCGTAGTTGACTAATCATTAACGTAGTCGATGACTAGTTGACGATCAAAATGTTCGTAGTTAACTAATCGTTAAGATAGTCGACGATCAAAATGTTCATAGTTTACTAATCGTTAAGATAGTCGATGACTAGTTGACGATCAAAATGTTCGTAGTCGGCTAATCATTAAGGTAGTCGATGACTAGTTGACGATCAAAATGATCGTAGTTGACTAATCATTAAGGTAGTCGATGACTAGTTGACGATCAAAATGTTCGTAGTTGACTAATCGTTAAGATAGTCGATGACTAGTTGAAAATTCAAAATGATCGTAGTTGACTAATCCTTAAGGTAGTCGATGACTAGTTGACGATCAAAATGTTCGTAGTTGACTAATCATTAAGGTAGTCAATGACTAGTTGACGCTCAAAATGTTCGTAGTTGACTAATCGTTAAGATAATCGATGACTAGTTGACAATTCAAAATGATCATAGTTGACTAATCATTAAGGTAGTCGATGACTAGTTGACGATCAAAATGTTCATAGTTGACTAATCGTTAAGATAGTCGACGATCAAAATGTTTGTCGTCGATTAATCGTTGAGGTAGTCGATGAGTAGTTGACGATCCAAATGTTTGTCGTCGACTAATCATTAAGGTAGTCGACGATCAAAATGTTCGTAGTTGACTAATCATTAAGGTAGTCGATGACTAGTTGACGATCAACATGTCCGTAGTTAACTAATCGTTAAGATAGTCAACGATCAAAATGTTCGTAGTTGACTAATCGTTAAAATAGTCGATGACTAGTTGACGATCATAATGTTCATAGTCGGCTAATCATTAAGGTAGATGATGACTAGTTGACGACCAAAATGTTTGTTGTCGACTAATCATTAAGGTAGTCAATGACTAGTTGATGATCAAAATGATCGTAGTTGACTAATTGTTAAGATAGTCGATGACTAGTTGATGATCAAAATGATCGTAGTTGACTAATCATTAAGGTAGTTGATGACTAGTCGACAATCAAAATGTTCGTAGTTGACTAATCGTTAAGATAGTCGACGATCAAAATGTTTGTCGTCGATTAATCGTTAAGGTAGTCGATGACTAGTTGACGATCAAAATGTTTGTCGTCGATTAATCATTAAGGTAGTCGACGATCAAAATGTTCGTAGTTGACTAATCATTAAGGTAGTCGATGACTAGTTGACGATCAAAATGTTCGTAGTTAACTAATCGTTAAGATAGTCGACGATCAAAATGTTCGTAGTTTACTAATCGTTAAGATAGTCGATGACTAGTTGACGATCAAAATGTTCGTAGTCGGCTAATCATTAAGGTAGTCGATGACTAGTTGACGATCAAAATGTTCGTAGTTGACTAATCGTTAAGATAGTCGATGACTAGTTGACGATCAAAATGTTCGTAGTTGACTAATCGTTAAGATAGTCGATGACTAGTTGACAATTCAAAATGATCGTAGTTGACTAATCATTAAGGTAGTCGATGACTAGTTGACGATCAAAATGTTCATAGTTGACTAATCGTTAAGATAGTCGACGATCAAAATGTTTGTCGTCGACTAATTGTTAAGATAGTCGATGACTAGTTGACGATCAAAATGTTCATAGTTGACTAATCGTTAAGATAGTCGACGATCAAAATGTTTGTCGTCGACTAATTGTTAAGATAGTCGATGACTAGTTGACGATCAAAATGTTCGTAGTGGACTAAGACCATTCATCAATAGTATAATACAAAATACGGTAGTTAGAGTTGCCCAATTATAGGATAAAAAATGGCATTTGAAATGGGACATTTTGTGTGTTGTTAGTTTTTGAGTGAATATTGCCAACATTGAGTGACATTGTTTCAACACAACACAAACATTGAGTGAAATTGTTTCAACACAAACATTGAGTGACATTGTTTCAACACAACACAAACACTGAGTGACATTGTTTCAACACAACACAAACATTGAGTGACATTGTTTCAACACAAACACTGAGTGACATTGTTTCAACACAACACAAACATTGAGTGACATTGTTTCAACACAACACAAACATTGAGTGACATTGTTTCAACACAACACAAACACTGAGTGACATTGTTTCAACACAACACAAACACTGAGTGAAATTGTTTCAACACAACACAAACACTGATTGACATTGTTTCAACACAACACAAACACTGAGTGACATTGTTTCAACACAACACAAACACTGAGTGACATTGTTTCAACACAACACAAACACTGAGTGACATTGTTTCAACACAACACAAACATTGAGTGACATTGTTTCAACACAACACAAACATTGAGTGACATTGTTTCAACACAACACAAACACTGAGTGACATTGTTTCAACACAACACAAACACTGAGTGACATTGTTTCCACACAACACAAACACTGAGTGACATTGTTTCAACACAACACAAACATTGAGTGACATTGTTTCAACACAACACAAACATTGAGTGACATTGTTTCAACACAACACAAACACTGAGTGACATTGTTTCAACACAACACAAACATTGAGTGACATTGTTTCAACACAAACACTGAGTGACATTGTTTCAACACAACACAAACATTGAGCGACATTGTTTCAACACAACACAAACATTGAGTGACATTGTTTCAACACAACACAAACACTGAGTGACATTGTTTCAACACAACACAAACACTGAGTGACATTGTTTCAACACAACACAAACACTGAGTGACATTGTTTCAACACAACACAAACACTGAGTGACATTGTTTCAACACAACACAAACACTGAGTGACATTGTTTCAACACAACACAAACACTGAGTGACATTGTTTCAACACAACACAAACATTGAGTGACATTGTTTCAACACAACACAAACATTGAGTGACATTGTTTCAACACAACACAAACACTGAGTGACATTGTTTCAACACAACACAAACACTGAGTGACATTGTTTCAACACAACACAAACACTGAGTGACATTGTTTCAACACAACACAAACATTGAGTGACATTGTTTCAACACAACACAAACATTGAGTGACATTGTTTCAACACAACACAAACATTGAGTGACATTGTTTCAACACAACACAAACACTGAGTGACATTGTTTTAACACAACACAAACATTGAGTGACATTGTTTCAACACAACACAAACACTGAGTGACATTGTTTCAACACAACACAAACACTGAGTGACATTGTTTCAACACAACACAAACACTGAGTGACATTGTTTCAACACAACACAAACATTGAGTGACATTGTTTCAACACAACACAAACATTGAGTGACATTGTTTCAACACAACACAAACATTGAGTGACATTGTTTCAACACAACACAAACATTGAGTGACATTGTTTCAACACAACACAAACACTGAGTGACATTGTTTCAACACAACACAAACATTGAGTGACATTGTTTCAACACAACATTGAGTGACATTGTTACAACACAAACACTGAGTGACATTGTTTCAACACAACACAAACATTGAGTGACATTGTTTCAACACAACACAAACACTGAGTGACATTGTTTCAACACAAACACTGAGTGACATTGTTTCAACACAACACAAACATTGAGTGACATTGTTTCAACACAACACAAACACTGAGTGACATTGTTTCAACACAACACAAACACTGAGTGACATTGTTTCAACACAACACAAACACTGAGTGACATTGTTTCAACACAACACAAACATTGAGTGACATTGTTTCAACACAACACAAACATTGAGTGACATTGTTTCAACACAACACAAACATTGAGTGACATTGTTTCAACACAACACAAACATTGAGTGACATTGTTTCAACACAACACAAACACTGAGTGACATTGTTTCAACACAACACAAACACTGAGTGACATTGTTTCAACACAACACAAACATTGAGTGACATTGTTTCAACACAAACACTGAGTGACATTGTTTCAACACAACACAAACACTGAGTGACATTGTTTCAACACAACACAAACATTGAGTGACATTGTTTCAACACAAACACTGAGTGACATTGTTTCAACACAACACAAACATTGAGTGACATTGTTTCAACACAACACAAACATTGAGTGACATTGTTTCAACACAACACAAACATTGAGTGACATTGTTTCAACACAACACAAACATTGAGTGACATTGTTTCAACACAACACAAACACTGAGTGACATTGTTTCAACACAACACAAACACTGAGTGACATTGTTTCAACACAACACAAACACTGAGTGACATTGTTTCAACACAACACAAACATTGAGTGACATTGTTTCAACACAAACACTGAGTGACATTGTTTCAACACAACACAAACATTGAGTGACATTGTTTCAACACAAACACTGAGTGACATTGTTTCAACACAACACAAACATTGAGTGACATTGTTTCAACACAACACAAACATTGAGTGACATTGTTTCAACACAACACAAACACTGACTGACATTGTTTCAACACAACACAAACACTGAGTGACATTGTTTCAACACAACACAAACACTGAGTGACATTGTTTCAACACAACACAAACACTGAGTGACATTGTTTCAACACAACACAAACACTGAGTGACATTGTTTCAACACAACACAAACACTGAGTGACATTGTTTCAACACAACACAAACATTGAGTGACATTGTTTCAACACAACACAAACACTGAGTGACATTGTTTCAACACAACACAAACACTGAGTGACATTGTTTCAACACAAACACTGAGTGACATTGTTTCAACACAACACAAACATTGAGTGACATTGTTTCAACACAACACAAACACTGAGTGACATTGTTTCAACACAACACAAACACTGAGTGACATTGTTTCAACACAACACAAACCCCTGCAGGGTTATAGCATTTTTTTTTGTTTTTTTGTAAGCGATACACATTTCAAACATGGCGTCGTCTGTATTGTTTTCTTCCCACTAACACACACCTCTTGCTCTCTAAAGTGCCCTTTTCTTGTTGCCGCTGACATTTATTCAAGTGCTGCTGGAGTGGCCCAATGCCCCGCGGTGGTGTTACGGAGCGCTAAGCCCAGCACATCAGCCACGCGACATTCTGGGGTCACAGGTCGCCGGCTGTAATCATTTCCTTTATTTTACTACCTTAGTGCCCACATAAGTCGCCCCCAGCAAGTGAGCTGGATGACATCATAGGAGTGTGTACTTGGGTGTGTCACTATTGGGAGTGTGTACATGTGTGTGTGTGTCAGTATTGGCAGTGTGTACATGTGTGTGTGTGTCAGTATTGGGAGTGTGTACATGTGTGTGTACAAGTGTGTGTCAGTATAGGGAGAGGTTTACTATATTTAATCCACGCTGACACCATGTCAATAAACAGACAATATTAGGTCACACTTCTTTTACTAAAAAGTAAGTCATTGAAATACAAAGCAAAAATATACAAAATGAAATGATTTATAAAATAAAATGTACAGAATTGTTTATAAAAAAGTCAGGATTTTGTCCGCCATGTCCAACAGTCAGAAAGTCGTCCTCTCGGTAAATGATGACTTCATGAGGGTCAGGTGATTCATTTTGGTCCTTTTCAGCAGTAAATAACAATATATAAGCAATAAATGTCAGTCTTCATCTGTAAATAACAATATATCAATAATACATGTCAGTGTTTATCTGTAAATAACAATATATCAATAATACATGTCGGTGTTTATCTGTAAATAACAATATATCAATAATAAATGTCAGTGTTTATCTGTAAATAACAATATATCAATAATAAATGTCAGTGTTTATCTGTAAATAACAATATATCAATAATAAATGTCAGTGTTTATCTGTAAATAACAATATATCAATAATAAATGTCAGTGTTTATCTGTAAATAACAATATATCAATAATACATGTCAGTGTTTATCTGTAAATAACAATATAGCAATCATAAATGTCAGTGTTTTATCTGTAAATAACAATATATCAATAATAAATGTCTATGTTTTATCTGTAAATAACACTATATCAATAATAAATGTCAGTGTTTATCTGTAAATAACAATATATCAATCATAAATGTCAGTGTTTATCTGTAAATAACAATATATCAATAATAAATGTCAGTGTTTATCTGTACATAACAATATATAGATAATAAATGGCAGGGTTTATCTGTAAAAAACAATATATAAATAATACATGTCAATGTTTATCTGTAAATAACAATATATCAATAATACATTTCAGTGTTTATCTGTAAATAACAATATATCAATAATACATTTCAGTGTTTATCTGTAAATAACAATATATAAATAATACATTTCAGTGTCTATCTGTAAATAACAATATATCAATAATACATTTCAGTGTTTATCTGTAAATAACAATATATCAATAATACATTTCAGTGTTTATCTGTAAATAACAATATATCAATAATAAATGTCAGTGTTTATCTGTAAATAACAATAAATCCATAATAAATGTCAGTGTTTATCTGTAAATAACAATATATCAATAATACATTTCAGTGTTTATCTGTAAATAATATATCCATAATAAATGTCAGTGTTTATCTGTAAATAACAATATATCAATAATACATGTCAGTGTTTATCTGTAAATAACAATATATCAATAATACATGTCAGTGTTTATCTGTAAATAACAATATATCAATAATACATTTCAGTGTTTATCTGTAAATAACAATATATCAATAATACATGTCAGTGTTTATCTGTAAATAACAATATATCAATAATAAATGTCAGTGTTTATCTGTAAATAACAATATATCAATAATACATGTCAGTGTTTATCTGTAAATAACAATATATCAATAATACATGTCAGTGTTTATCTGTAAATAACAATATATCAATAATACATGTCAGTGTTTATCTGTAAATAACAATATATCCATAATAAATGTCAGATCTGTAAATAACAATATATCAATAATACATGTCAGTGTTTATCTGTAAATAACAATATATATATAATACATGTCAGTGTTTATCTGTAAATAACAATATATCAATAATAAATGTCAGTGTTTATCTGTAAATAACAATATATCAATAATAAATGTCAGTGTTTATCTGTAAATAACAATATATCAATAATACATGTCAGTGTTTATCTGTAAATAACAATATATCAATAATACATGTCAGTGTTTATCTGTAAATAACAATATATCAATAATACATGTCAGTGTTTATCTGTAAATAACAATATATCAATAATACATGTCAGTGTTTATCTGTAAATAACAATATATCCATAATAAATGTCAGATCTGTAAATAACAATATATCAATAATACATGTCAGTGTTTATCTGTAAATAACAATATATCAATAATACATGTCAGTGTTTATCTGTAAATAACAATATATCAATAATACATGTCAGTGTTTATCTGTAAATAACAATATATCAATAATAAATGTCAGTGTTTATCTGTAAATAACAATATATCAATAATACATGTCAGTGTTTATCTGTAAATTTCCTGGTCGCTTGGAGAAGTCCCAGCCAGCTAGGAGGAACTCTGAAAGGTTCCTGAAGAACTAAATCTACCCGGCTAGTTTTTGGTGGAAACACGGGGGGGGGGAACTTTATTTAAGTGGGGAAGTTGTTGGAAAAGTTCTTTTTGTGGAAAAGGGCTTTTTGTTTTGAGCAAATTTCGGAAGAAAAGAGGTGATGTTAGTAGGACAAAAGTTGTAATGCTTTGTTAATGGCTCTCTTAGTGGTCCACTCACGCTAACTGCTGCTGCCTTCATGTCAATTGTGGGAAAAGAAAATTGCAATATTCTTGAATGGCCCCCAAAGGCAGTTTGAGCTGAGGGAAATGTATTTGTTTGCTTATTTAGTCTCTCAGCAAACAAAACCAAAGATGTATTCTGCAATGTTGTGGACATGCTGCAATCATTTGTTACTTGTATTTTACTGCCTACTATTATCATTTCTATACCTAACATGATATATAATAACACATATGATTAGTATATATATATATATATATATATATATATATATATATATATATATATATATATATATATATATATATATATTTTTTTTTAAATTATATATATATATGAATATGTTTATATATAAATATGTATATATATGTGTATATATATATATATATATGTATATATATATATATATATTTTTTTTAAATTATATATATATATGAATATGTTTATATATAAATATGTATATATATATATATTATATGTATATATATAATATATATATGTGTATATATGTATATATATATATATGTATGTATATATATATATATGTATGTATATATATATATATATATATGTATGTATGTGTATATATATATGTATATATATATTTATGTATATATATATGTGTATATATATAAATATATACTGTATATACATATATATATATATATAAAATATATATATACATATATATATATATACATATATATATATATACATACATACATACATATATATATATATATATATATATATATATATATATATATATATATATATATATATATATATATATATATATATATATATATATATATATATATATTTAAAAAAAAAAAAAAAAAAATATATATATATATATATATATATATATATATATATATATATATATATATATATATATATATATATATATATATATATATATATATATATATATATATATATATATATACTGCATATATTATAAATATAATTAATTATATAAACATATTTGTGGAAGAGTTCCGGCACCAAAAAAAATACAGTAACTAACAAAATTAATTAAAAAATGTATTTCTTTTTACTATTAATATTTAACACTTAGTTTTGTTACAACGTATACTAATATGTATAATTTGCTATTATACTGTTAAATGCGAAAGTAAAGACGATTTTCTATGAAGCATATTAGGGCTGCAACAACTAATCGATTAAATCGATTAAAATCTATTATAAAAATAGTTGCCGATTAATTTAGTCATCGATTCATTGGATCTATGCTATGCGCATGCGCAGAGGCTACTTTTTTATTTTTTATTTATTTATTTATTTTAAAAACTGCAACATTTACAAACAGCTGAGAAACAATAATCAAAATAAGTATGGTGCCAGTATGCAGTTTTTCTTCTCCAATAAAATACTGGAAAGGATAGAAATGTAGTTGGTCTCTTTTATCCGATTATTAATCGATTAATCGAAGTAATAATCAACAGATTAATCGATTATCAAATTAGTTGTTAGTTGCCGCCCTAAAACATATTATATTGTAATTTAGATGACATAAATTAAGTATAACTATTTGTGAAAAAAATATACAATCACCTCGCTACAATAAATCAATACACATTTTAAAATAATACACAAATAGAAATTGCCTTGTTCAAGTTCAATGTAGCTCTAACTTGCGCCCGGTACTCTATGCAGTTGAGTGATGGTGAACTAGTGTTGTGTGACTAAGCAGGTACTCATTAAAGGAGTGAGTGGTTCGGCTCGTTAGTGGCACTGACGACACAAACAAACACGACAACCAGCCTGACGAGGTCATGTGACCATTCCAACTCCGTTTTGAAAACATCCTCTCTTCACACGTCTCTCTTTTGCTCCTACTTCCTGTCAACTCTGCTTTCATTAGCTTGATGTCATCCAAACACACACAGAAGATGAGAGTCGGCAGTCTGGAGGATTAAGTTGAAGCAGTTAGTGATCAAAGATGTTGAAAGAACCCCTGTGAGAACCCTGACTGCGTGTTCTTGTATTCCTAGCCTTCTTAAAACATGAAGAAGGAAAAGTATCTTCCATATGAGGAGGTGTGAACAAATCAATAACATTGCATCTAATAGACAATGTCTCATTTGCACCCCTGCTGGTCAAAATGAGGGTGGTCCCAAAAAGGAGGGATTTTTCAAATTGACTGTGTGTCGCTTTTAAAAGTGCTCCTCCTCTGGCCAACATATGAAATAACAAGTGTGTGTAAAAATGTGAAGTGCTCCCCCTCTGGCCAACATACGTAATAACAAGTGTGTGTAAGAATTTGAAATGCGCCCCCTTTGGCCAAAATGAATAAAAACAATGAAATAAATATGTTTCAATAATATTGCTATATTTTCTCGTAAAATTATAACTTTTTAATGTAAAATTATTACTTTTTAATGCAAAATGGTGACATTTGTCATATAAAATTTAGACTTTTATCACAATATTGGCAATTTTTTTTTCTTGTAAAATAGTGAAATTTTTGGAGTAAAATGCTGACATTTGTCATAATTTTGCAGAGTGAAGTTCCGAATATTATTTTAATACAAAAATTTTAATATTTTCTTACAAAATTGTGACTTTTGTCGAGTAAAATTACGACTCTTTTCATAAAATTGCCAACATTTTAAGCTTTTCTTGTAAAACTGCGACTGTTATTGAGTAAAATTACAACTTTTATCACAATATCGCACAAATGTTCAGTTTTTCTTGTAAAATTTTGACTTGCATTGAGTAAAATTACGACTTTTATTATAATACTGCCAAGATTCTAAGTTTTTCTCGTGAAATTGTGACCTTTTTTTTGTGAAATTCAAACTCATTTTTAAAATTCTGACTTTTGTCACAATATTGGCAATTTTTTTTTCTTGTAAAATAGTGACATTTTTGGAGTAAAATGTTGACTTTTGTCATAATTTTGCAGAGTAAAATTCCGATTATTATTATAATATTACCAAAATTTTAATATTTTCTTACGAAATTGTGACTTTTGTCGAGTAAAATTACGACTCTTTTCATAAAATTGCCAACATTTTAAGCTTTTCTTGTAAAATTGCGACTGTTATTGAGTAAAATTCCAACTTTTATCACAATATCGCACAAATGTTCAGTTTTTCTTGTAAAATTTTGACTTGCGTTGAGTAAAATTACGACTTTTATTATAATACTGCCAAGATTCTAAGTTTTTCTCGTGAAATTGTGACCTTTTTTTTTGTGAAATTCAAACTCATTTTTCAAATTCTGACTTTTGTCACAATATTGGCAATTTTTTTTTCTTGTAAAATAGTGACATTTTTGGAGTAAAATGCTGACTTTTGTCATAATTTTGCAGAGTAAAATTCCGATTATTATTATAATATTACCAAAATGTTTATATTTTCTTACAAAATTGTGACTTTTGTCGAGTAAAATTACAACTCTTCATAAAATTGCCAACATTTTAAGCTTTTCTTGTAAAATTGCGACTGTTATTGAGTAAAATTCCAACTTTTATCACAATATCGCACAAATGTTCAGTTTTTCTTGTAAAATTTTGACTTGTGTTGAGTAAAATTACGACTTTTATTATAATACTGCCAAGATTCTAAGTTTTTCTTGTGAAATTGTGACCTTTTTTTTGTGAAATTCAAACTCATTTTTCAAATTCTGACTTTTGTCACAATATTGGCAATTTTTTTTTCTTGTAAAATAGTGAAATTTTTGGAGTAAAATGCTGACTTTTGTCATAATTTTGCAGAGTAAAATTCAGATTATTATTATAATATTACCAAAATTTTAATATTTTCTTACAAAATTGTGACTTTTGTCGAGTAAGATTACGACTCTTTTCATAAAATTGCCAACATTTTAAGCTTTTCTTGTAAAACTGCGACTGTTATTGAGTAAAATTCCAACTTTTATCACAATATCGCACAAATGTTCAGTTTTCCTTGTAAAATTTTGACTTGCGTTGAGTAAAATTACGACTTTTGTTATAATACTGCCAAGATTCTAAGTTTTTCTCGTGAAATTTTGACCATTTTTTTTGGTGAAATTCAAACTCATTTTTAAAATTCTGACTTTTGTCACAATATTGGCAATTTTTTTTCCCCTGTAAAATAGTGAAATTTTTGGAGTAAAATGCTGACTTTTGTCATAATTTTGCAGAGTAAAATTCAGATTATTATTATAATATTACCAAAATTTTAATATTTTCTTACAAAATTGTGACTTTTGTCGAGTAAAATTACGACTCTTTTCATAAAATTGCCAACATTTTAAGCTTTTCTTGTAAAACTGCGACTGTTATTGAGTAAAATTCCAACTTTTATCACAATATCGCACAAATGTTCAGTTTTCCTTGTAAAATTTTGACTTGCGTTGAGTAAAATTACGACTTTTGTTATAATACTGCCAAGATTCTAAGTTTTTCTCGTGAAATTGTGACCTTTTTTTTGTGAAATTCAAACTCATTTTTCAAATTCTGACTTTTGTCACAATATTGGCAATTTTTTTTTCTTGTAAAATAGTGACATTTTGGAGTAAAATGCTGACTTTTGTCATAATTTTGCAGAGTAAAATTCTGATTATTATTATAATATTACCAAAATTTTAATATTTTCTTACGAAATTGTGACTTTTGTCGAGTAAAATTACGACTCTTTTCATAAAATTGCCAACATTTTAAGCTTTTCTTGTAAAATTGCGACTGTTATTGAGTAAAATTCCAACTTTTATCACAATAT
Source organism: Entelurus aequoreus (assembly GCF_033978785.1). NCBI lineage: Eukaryota > Metazoa > Chordata > Actinopteri > Syngnathiformes > Syngnathidae > Entelurus > Entelurus aequoreus. The sequence goes on from NC_084739.1 coordinate 68,068,419, forward strand.
CGCACAAATGTTCAGTTTTTCTTGTAAAATTTTGACTTGCGTTGAGTAAAATTACGACTTTTATTATAATACTGCCAAGATTCTAAGTTTTTCTCGTGAAATTGTGACCTTTTTTTTTGTGAAATTCAAACTCATTTTTCAAATTCTGACTTTTGTCACAATATTGGCAATTTTTTTTTCTTGTAAAATAGTGACATTTTTGGAGTAAAATGCTGACTTTTGTCATAATTTTGCAGAGTAAAATTCCGATTATTATTATAATATTACCAAAATTTTAATATTTTCTTACAAAATTGTGACTTTTGTCGAGTAAAATTACAACTCTTCATAAAATTGCCAACATTTTAAGCTTTTCTTGTAAAACTGCGACTTATTGAGTAAAATTACAACTTTTATCACAATATCGCACAAATGTTCAGTTTTCCTTGTAAAATTTTGACTTGCGTTGAGTAAAATTACGACTTTTATTATAATACTGCCAAGATTCTAAGTTTTTCTTGTGAAATTGTGACCTTCTTTTTGTGAAATTCAAACTCATTTTTCAAATTCTGACTTTTGTCACAATATTGGCAATTTTTTTTTCTTGTAAAATAGTGAAATTTTTGGAGTAAAATGCTGACTTTTGTCATAATTTTGCAGAGTAAAATTCAGATTATTATTATAATATTACCAACATTTTAATATTTTCTTACAAAATTGTGACTTTTGTCTAGTAAGATTACGACTCTTTTCATAAAATTTCCAACATTTTAAGCTTTTCTTGTAAAACTGCGACTGTTATTGAGTAAAATTCCAACTTTTATCACAATATCGCACAAATGTTCTGTTTTCCTTGTAAAATTTTGACTTGCGTTGAGTAAAATTACGACTTTTGTTATAATACTGCCAAGATTCTAAGTTTTTCTCGTGAAATTTTGACCTTTTTTTTTTGTGAAATTCAAACTCATTTTTAAAATTCTGACTTTTGTCACAATATTGGCAATTTTTTTTTTCTTGTAAAATAGTGAAATTTTTGGAGTAAAATGCTGACTTTTGTCATAATTTTGCAGAGTAAAATTCAGATTATTATTATAATATTACCAAAATTTTCATATTTTCTTACAAAATTGTGACTTTTGTCGAGTAAAATTACGACTCTTTTCATAAAATTGCCAACATTTTAAGCTTTTCTTGTAAAACTGCGACTGTTATTGAGTAAAATTCCAACTTTTATCACAATATCGCACAAATGTTCAGTTTTCCTTGTAAAATTTTGACTTGCGTTGAGTAAAATTACGACTTTTGTTATAATACTGCCAAGATTCTAAGTTTTTCTCGTGAAATTTTGACCATTTTTTTTTGTGAAATTCAAACTCATTTTTAAAATTCTGACTTTTGTCACAATATTGGCAAAAAAAACATTCTTGTAAAATAGTGACATTTTTGGAGTAAAATGCTGACTTTTGTCATAATTTTGCAGAGTAAAATTCCCATTATTATTATAATATTACCAACATTTTAATATTTTCTTACAAAATTGTGACTTTTGTCGAGTAAAATTACGACTCTTTTCATAAAATTGCCAACATTTTAAGCTTTTCTTGTAAAACTGCGACTGTTATTGAGTAAAATTACAACTTTTATCACAATATCGCACAAATGTTCAGTTTTCCTTGTAAAATTTTGACTTGCGTTGAGTAAAATTACGACTTTTATTCTAATACTGCCAAGATTCTAAGTTTTTCTTGTGAAATTGTGACCTTTTTTTTTGTGAAATTCAAACTCATTTTTCAAATTCTGACTTTTGTCACAATAATGGCAATTTTTTTTTCTTGTAAAATAGTGACATTTTTGGAGTAAAATGCTGACTTTTGTCATAATTTTGCAGAGTAAAATTCCGATTATTATTATAATATTACCAAAATTTTAATATTTTCTTACAAAATTGTGACTTTTGTCGAGTAAAATTACGACTCTTTTCATAAAATTGCCAACATTTTAAGCTTTTCTTGTAAAATTGCGACTGTTATTGAGTAAAATTACAACTTTTATCATAATATTGCACAAATGTTCAGTTTTTCTTGTAAAATTTTGACTTGCGTTGAGTAAAATTACGACTTTTGTTACAATACTGCCAAGATTCTAAGTTTTTCTCGTGAAATTGTGACCTTTTTTTTTGTGAAATTCAAACTCATTTTTCAAATTCTGACTTTTGTCACAATATTGGCAAAAAAAATAATCTTGTAAAATAGTGAAATTTTTGGAGTAAAATGCTGACTTTTGTCATAATTTTGCAGAGTAAAATTCCGATTATTATTATAATATTACCAACATTTTAATATTTTCTTGCAAAATTGTGACTTTTGTCGAGTAAAATTACGACTCTTTTCATAAAATTGCCAACATTTTAAGCTTTTCTTGTAAAATTGCGACTGTTATTGAGTAAAATTACAACTTTTATCATAATATTGCACAAATGTTCAGTTTTTCTTGTAAAATTTTGACTTGCGTTGAGTAAAATTACGACTTTTGTTACAATACTGCCAAGATTCTAAGTTTTTCTCGTGAAATTGTGACCTTTTTTTTTGTGAAATTCAAACTCATTTGTCAAATTCTGACTTTTGTCACAATATTGGCAAAAAAAAAATTCTTGTAAAATAGTGACATTTTTGGAGTAAAATGCTGACTTTTGTCATTATTTTGCAGAGTAAAATTCTGATTATTATTATAATATTGCCCAAATTTAAAAATTTTCTTACAAAATTATGGCTTTTGTCGAGTAAAATTACGACTCTTTTCATAAAATTGCCAACATTTTAAGCTTTTCTTGTAAAACTGCGACTGTTATTGAGTAAAATTCCAACTTTTATCATAATATTGCACAAATGTTCAGTTTTTCTTGTAAAATTTTGACTTGCGTTGAGTAAAATTACGACTTTTATTATAATACTGCCAAAATTAAAAGTTTTCCTTGTGAAATTGTGACCTTTTTTTTTGTAAATTCCAACTAATTTTTCAAATTCTGACTTTTATCACAATATTGCCAATTGTTTTTATTTCTTGTAAAAAAGTGACATTTTTGGAGTAAAATTATGACTTTTGTCATCATTTTGCAGAGTAAAATTCCGATTACGTGGGGTGTGTGTATGGACAGTCCAAGTGGGGACGTGGGGTGTGTGTATGGACAGTCCAAGTGGGGACGTGAGGTGTGTGTATGGACAGTCCAAGTGGGGACGTGAGGTGTGTGTATGGACAGTCCAAGTGGGGACGTGAGGTGTGTGTATGGACAGTCCAAGTGGGGACGTGGGGTGTGTGTATGGACAGTCCAAGTGGGGACGTGAGGTGTGTGTATGGACAGTCCAAGTGGGGACGTGGGGTGTGTGTATGGACAGTCCAAGTGGGGACGTGAGGTGTGTGTATGGACAGTCCAAGTGTAGGTTCTTTAAAACAGCAGTGTTCATTTCTTATAGAAGATCTCTGGCTGGTGTTTTTGTAATTGGTCCTCAAAAACAGCAGTGTACATGTTCTATAGAGGATCTTTGGCTGGTGTTTTTTGTAATTGGTCCTCAAAATCAATCAAACAATCAATCATTTATAAAAACAGCAGTGTTCATGTCCTACAGAGGATCTTTGGCTGGTGTTTTTTTTTATTCAGTCCTCAAAAACAGCAGAGGTGTTGTCTTATAGAGGATCTTTGACTAGTGTTATTGCAGTAGGTTCTTAAAACCCGCAGAGTGCTCCTGTCATATACATGATCTTTGACTAGTGTTATTGCAGTAGGTTCTTAAAACCCGCAGAGTGCTCCTGTCATATACATGATCTTTGACTAGTGTTATTGCAGTAGGTTCTTAAAACCCGCAGAGTGCTCCTGTCATATACATGATCTTTGACTAGTGTTATTGCAGTGTGTTCTTAAAAGCAGCAGAGTGCTCCTGTCATATACATGATCTTTGACTAGTGTTTTTGCAGTAAGTTGTTAAAAGCAGCAGAGTGCTCCTGTCATATACATGATCTTTGACTAGTGTTATTGCTGTAAGTTGTTAAAAGCAGCAGAGTGCTCCTGTCACGTACATGATCTTTGACTAGTGTTATTGCAGTAAGTTCTTAAAAGCAGCAGAGTGCTCCTGTCATATACATGATCTTTGACTAGTGTTATTGCTGTAAGTTGTTAAAAGCAGCAGAGTGCTCCTGTCACGTACATGATCTTTGACTAGTGTTATTGCAGTAAGTTGTTAAAAGCAGCAGATTGCTCCTGTCATATACATGATCTTTGACTAGTGTTATTGCAGTAAGTTGTTAAAAGCAGCAGAGTGCTCCTGTCACGTACATGATCTTTGACTAGTGTTATTGCAGTAAGTTCTTAAAAGCAGCAGAGTGCTCCTGTCATATACATGATCTTTGACTAGTGTTATTGCAGTGTGTTCTTAAAAGCAGCAGAGTGCTCCTGTCATATACATGATCTTTGACTAGTGTTATTGCAGTAAGTTGTTAAAAGCAGCAGAGTGCTCCTGTCACGTACATGATCTTTGACTAGTGTTATTGCAGTAAGTTGTTAAAAGCAGCAGAGTGCTCCTGTCATATACATGATCTTTGACTAGTGTTATTGCAGTAAGTTGTTAAAAGCAGCAGAGTGCTCCTGTCATATACGTGATCTTTGACTAGTGTTATTGCAGTGTGTTCTTAAAAGCAGCAGAGTGCTCCTGTCATATACGTGATCTTTGACTAGTGTTATTGCAGTGTGTTCTTAAAAGCAGCAGAGTGCTCCTGTCCTAAAGAGGATCTTTGACTGGCATTGATGTAAGACGTGCTTTCATGTAGAACTCCTGACTCAGGGGAGCAGCGTGAGGCGACCAGACACAAACCTTCTCCCCTGGAACTTTCTCTGCTAATGAAGCCCTCCTGCAGAACTGGTCTTCATTGAAGGCTGCCAGCATTCACAAGACCTCCTCCAGTTCAAAGACCCGCAATGTTTGTCTGCCCTCCTGGGAAGATTTCTCTCTCTGTCTGACTTTTTCTTCTTCCCGCTGTCTCACTTTGCTTCTCCACATGGAGGCCCGCCATCTTGGACTTGATGGGATTTTTCTACGTCACGGCCATAATGTTTCGTATTCAACACACTGAAAAGGCGTGTTATTGTTTGTGCTATGGCGCCATCTTTTGGACCAGTTTGCTCACTGCAGGTGCCGCCGTTTGAAACTGTACTTCCTGTGTGGTGCCTTGAACCGGAAGTAAAACCGTCCATAGCGGTTCTGCTCGAAAGGATTCCTCATTGTTGCACGTTTGTAAGTTTTACAATACAACTAAAACAATTCATACTTAATAAACCGTCCAATGTGTGATGTCTGGTGGATATTTAAAAAGTAAAATAAATAAACATTTACAAAGTCTATCATATATTGCAGTGTATGTAAAAATGTAAATGTATTCGAAAATTTGGCGGGTGTGACTTAAATACCCGTGTGCTCTATGGTTTGTAAGTTTTACAATATAACTAAAACAATTCTTACTTACTAAAGCGTCCCATGTGTGATGTCTGTAGGAGTGTTTTCATGCATATTTGTACGTGCTATCGTAATGTAATGTAGCTAGCGTCGTTAGCATATTCGCTAATGCTAACAGGTGTATGGGTGTCTGTATTTTTATTATTAACTTATAATGACATTATTTTTGTATTGTTCCAGTTTCACAAATTCACAAAAAAGTCACCGTGGAGTTATTGAGTCTGTTTAGCTGATTGGAGAGCTAGCTTGCGCAGCTATTGGGTCCATGAAGATGACTTCTGTTTTGTTTTATCTTCCGTTTTACTGCCTTGTTACAGACACTGTTTGGAAACAATTAATATATGTAAATAAACATTTATAAAGTATTTCATACTGGTATATGTTCCTGTAGGAGTGTTTCCATGCATATTTGTACGTGCTATTGTGATGTAATGTAGCCAGCGTCGTTAGCATTAGCGAATATGCTAACAGGTGTATGGGTGTCTGTGTTTTTATTATTACCTTACAATGGCATTCTTTTTGTATTGTTTCAGTTTCACAAATTCCCCAAAACGTCACCGTGGAGTTATTGAGTCTGTTTAGCTGATTGGAGATCTAGCTTGGGTCCATGAAGATGACTTCTGTTTTGTTTTATCAGCCGTTTTACTGCCTAGTTATAGACACTGTTTGGAAACAATTAATGTATGTAAATAAACATTTATAAAGTCTTTTATACCGGTATATGTTCCAGTGCGGATAATGTATGTAAAAATATGAATTTATTCTAAAATTTGGCGGGTGTGGCTTGAATACCCGTGTGCTCTATGGTTTGTAAGTTTTACAATATAACTAAAACAATTCTTACTTACTAAAGCGTCCCGTGTGTGATGTCTGTAGGAGTGTTTTCATGCATATTTGTACGTGCTATCGTGATGTAATGTAGCTAGCGTTGTTAGCATTAGCGAATATGCTAACACGTTTACGAGTGCCTGTGTTAGTATTATTACCTTATAATGGCATTCTTTGTGTACTGTTCCAGTTTCACAAATTCACAAAAAAGTCACCGTGGAGTTATTGATTCTGTTTAGCTGATTGGAGAGCTAGCTTGGGTCCATGAAGATGACTTCTGTTTTGTTTTATCAGCCGTTTTACTGCCTAGTTATAGACACTGTTTGGAAACAATTAATGTATGTAAATAAACATTTATAAAGTCTTTTATACCGGTATATGTTCCAGTGTGGCTTATGTATGTAAAAATATTAATTTATTCTAAAATTTGGCGGGTGTTGCTTGAATACCAGTGTGCTCTATGGTTTGTAAGTTTTACAATATAACTAAAACAATTCTTACTTACTAAAGCGTCCCATGTGTGATGTCTGTAGGAGTGTTTTCATGCATATTTGTACGTGCTATCGTAATGTAATGTAGCTAGCGTCGTTAGCATATTCGCTAATGCTAACAGGTGTATGGGTGTCTGTGTTTTTATTATTAACTTATAATGACATTATTTTTGTATTGTTCCAGTTTCACAAATTCACAAAAAAGTCACCGTGGAGTTATTGAGTCTGTTTAGCTGATTGGAGAGCTAGCTTGCGCAGCTAGTGGGTCCATGAAGATGACTTCTGTTTTGTTTTATCAGCCGTTTTACTGCCTTGTTACAGACACTGTTTGGAAACAATTAATATATGTAAATAAACATTTATAAAGTATTTCATACTGGTATACGTTCCAGTGTGGCTAATGTATGTAAAAATATGAATTTATTCTAAAATTTGGCGGGTGTGGCTTAAATACCCGTGTGCTCTATGGTTTGTAAGTTTTACAATATAACTAAAACAATTCTTACTTACTAAAGCGTCCCATGTGTGATGTCTGTAGGAGTGTTTCCATGCATATTTGTACGTGCTATTGTGATGTAATGTAGCCAGCGTCGTTAGCATTAGCGAATATGCTAACAGGTGTATGGGTGTCTGTGTTTTTATTATTACCTTACAATGGCATTCTTTTTGTATTGTTTCAGTTTCACAAATTCCCCAAAACGTCACCGTGGAGTTATTGAGTCTGTTTAGCTGATTGGAGAGCTAGCTTGGGTCCATGAAGATGACTTCTGTTTTGTTTTATCAGCCGTTTTACTGCCTTGTTACAGACACCGTTTGGAAACAATTAATATATGTAAATAAACATTTATAAAGTATTTCATACTGGTATATGTTCCAGTGCGGATAATGTATGTAAAAAATATTAATTTATTCTAAAATTTGGCGGGTGTGGCTTAAATACCCGTGTGCTCTATGGTTTGTAAGTTTTACAATATAACTAAAACAATTCTTACTTACTAAAGCGTCCCGTCTGTGATGTCTGTAGGAGTGTTTTCATGCATATTTGTACGTGCTATCGTGATGTAATGTAGCTAGCGTTGTTAGCATTAGCGAATATGCTAACACGTTTACGAGTGCCTGTGTTAGTATTATTACCTTATAATGGCATTCTTTGTGTACTGTTCCAGTTTCACAAATTCACAAAAAAGTCACCGTGGAGTTATTGAGTCTGTTTAGCTGACTGGAGAGCTAGCTTGGGTCCATGAAGATGACTTCTGTTTTGTTTTATCATCCGTTTTACTGCCTAGTTATAGACACTGTTTGGAAACAATTAATGTATGTAAATAAACATTGATAAAGTCTTTTATACCGGTATATGTTCCAGTGTGGCTTATGTATGTAAAAATATGAATTTATTCTAAAATTTGGCGGGTGTGGCTTAAATACCAGTGTGCTCTATGGTTTGTAAGTTTTACAATATAACTAAAACAATTCTTACTTACTAAAGCGTCCCGTCTGTGATGTCTGTAGGAGTGTTTTCATGCATATTTGTACGTGCTATTGTGATGTAATGTAGCTAGCGTTGTTAACATTAGCGAATAAGCTAACACGTTTACGAGTGCCTGTGTTAGTATTATTACCTTATAATGGCATTCTTTGTGTACTGTTCCAGTTTCACAAATTCACAAAAAAGTCACCGTGGAGTTATTGAGTCTGTTTAGCTGATTGGAGAGCTAGCTTGGGTCCATGAAGATGACTTCTGTTTTGTTTTATCAGCCGTTTTACTGCCATGTTACAGGCACCGTTTGGAAACAATTAATGTATGTAAATAAACATTTATAAAGTCTTTCATACCGGTATATGTTCCAGTGTGGCTTATGTATGTAAAAATATTAATTTATTCTAAAATTTGGCGGGTGTGGCTTAAATACCAGTGTGATCTATGGTTTGTAAGTTTTACAATATAACTAAAACAATTCTTACTTACTAAAGCGTCCCGTCTGTGATGTCTGTAGGAGTGTTTCCATGCATATTTGTACGTGCTATCGTGATGTAATGTAGCTAGCGTTGTTAGCATTAGCGAATATGCTAACACGTTTACGAGTGCCTGTGTTAGTATTATTACCTTACAATGGCATTCTTTGTGTACTGTTCCAGTTTCACAAATTCACAAAAAAGTCACCGTGGAGTTATTGAGTCTGTTTAGGTGATTGGAGAGCTAGCTTGGGTCCATGAAGATGACTTCTGTTTTGTTTTATCAGCCGTTTTACTGCCTTGTTACAGACACTGTTTGGAAACAATTAATGTATGTAAATAAACATTTATAAAGTCTTTCATACCGGTATATGTTCCAGTGCGGATAATGTATGTAAAAATCTTAATTTATTCTAAAATTTGGCGGGTGTGGCTTAAATACCCGTGTGCTCTATCAATCAATCAATCAATCAATGTTTATTTATATAGCCCTAAATCACAAGTGTCTCAAAGGGCTGTACAAGCCACAACGACATCCTCGGTACAGAGCCCACATACGGGCAAGGAAAAACTCACCCCAGTGGGACGTCGGTGAATGACTATGAGAAACCTTGGAGAGGACCGCATATGTGGGTAACCCCCCCCCCCCTCTAGGGGAGACCGAAAGCAACGGATGTCGAGTGGGTCTGACATAACATTGTGAAAGTCCAGTCCACAGTGGATCCAACACATCAGCGGGAGTCCAGTCCACAGCGGGGCCAACAGGAAACCATCCCGAGCGGAGACGGGTCAGCAGCGCAGAGATGTCCCCAACCGATGCACAGGCTAGTGGTCCACCCGGGGTCCCGGCTCTGGACAGCCAGCACTTCATCCATGGCCACCGGACCTATGCAACTCCCCCTCGCAAGGGACAGGGGAGAAGAGGAGAGAAGAAAAGAAACGGCAGATCAACTGGTCTAAAAAAGGGGGGGTCTATTTAAAGGCTAGATTATACAAATGAGTTTTAAGATGGGACTTAAATGCTTCTACTGAGGTAGCATCTCTAACTGTTACCGGGAGGGCATTCCAGAGTACTGGAGCCCGAATAGAAAACGCTCTATAGCCCGCAGACTTTTTTTTGGCTCTGGGAATCACTAATAAGCCGGAGTTCTTTGAACGCAGATTTCTTGTCGGGACATATGGTACAATACAATCGGCGAGATAGGCTGGAGCTAAACCGTGTAATATTTTATACGTAAGTAGTAAAACCTTAAAGTCGCATCTTAAGTGCACAGGAAGCCAGTGCAGGTGAGCCAGTATAGGCGTAATATGATCAAACTTTCTTGTTTTTGTCAAAAGCCTTGCAGCCGCATTTTGTACCAACTGTAATCTTTTAATGCTAGACATAGGGAGGCCCGAAAATAATACGTTACAGTAATCGAGACGAGACGTAACGAACGCATGAATAATGATCTCAGCATCGCTAGTGGACAAGATGGAACGAATTTTAGCGATATTACGGAGATGAAAGAAGGCCGTTTTAGTAACACTCTTAATGTGTGACTCAAACGAGAGAGTTGGGTGGAAGATAATACCCAGATTCTTTACCGAGTCTCCTTGTTTAATTGTTTGGTTGTCAAATGTTAAGGTGGTATTATTAAATAGATGTTGGTGTCTAGCAGGACCGATAATCAGCATTTCCGTTTTCTTAGCGTTGAGTTGCAAAAAGTTAGCGGACATCCATTGTTTAATTTCATTAAGACACGCCTCCAGCTGACTACAGTCCGGCGTGTTGGTCAGCTTTAGGGGCATGTAGAGTTGAGTGTCATCAGCATAACAGTGAAAGCTAACACCGTACTTGCGTATGATGTTTGTATGGTTTGTAAGTTTTACAATATAACTAAAACAATTCTTACTTACTAAAGCGTCCCATGTGTGATGTCTGTAGGAGTGTTTTCATGCATATTTGTACGTGCTATCGTGATATAATGTAGCCAGCGTCGTTAGCATTAGCGAATATGCTAACAGGTGTATGGGTGTCTGTGTTTTTATTATTAACTTACAATGGCATTCTTTTTGTATTGTTTCAGTTTCACAAATTCACAAAAAAGTCACCGTGGAGTTATTGAGTCTGTTTAGGTGATTGGAGAGCTAGCTTGGGTCCATGAAGATGACTTCTGTTTTGTTTTATCAGCCGTTTTACTGCCTTGTTACAGACACTGTTTGGAAACAATTAATGTATGTAAATTAACATTTATAAAGTCTTTCATACCCTTATATGTTACAGTGCGGATAATGTATGTAAAAATCTTAATTTATTCTAAAATTTGGCGGGTGTGGCTTAAATACCAGTGTGCTCTATGGTTTGTAAGTTTTACAATATAACTAAAACAATTCTTACTCACTAAAGCGTCCCGTCTGTGATGTCTGTAGGAGTGTTTTCATGCATATTTGTACGTGCTATCGTGATGTAATGTAGCTAGCGTTGTTAGCATTAGCGAATATGCTAACACGTTTACGAGTGCCTGTGTTAGTATTATTACCTTATAATGGCATTCTTTGTGTACTGTTCCAGTTTCACAAATTCACAAAAAAGTCACCGTGGAGTTAATGAGTCTGTTTAGGTGATTGGAGAGCTAGCTTGGGTCCATGAAGATGACTTCTGTTTTGTTTTATCAGCCGTTTTACTGCCTTGTTACAGACACTGTTTGGAAACAATTAATGTATGTAAATAAACATTTATAAAGTCTTTTATACCGGTATATGTTCCAGTGTGGCTTATGTATGTAAAAATATTAATTTATTCTAAAATTTGGCGGGTGTGGCTTAAATACCAGTGTGCTCTATGGTTTGTAAGTTTTACAATATAACTAACACAATTCTTACTTACTAAAGCGTCCCATGTGTGATGTCTGTAGGAGTGTTTTCTTGCATATTTGTACGTGCTATCGTGATGTAATGTAGCTAGCGTTGTTAACATTAGTGAATATGCTAACAGGTGTATGGGTGTCTGTGTTTTTATTATTACCTTACAATGGCATTCTTTTTGTATTGTTTCAGTTTCACAAATTCCCCAAAACGTCACCGTGGAGTTATTGAGTCTGTTTAGGTGATTGGAGAGCTAGCTTGGGTCCATGAAGATGACTTCTGTTTTGTTTTATCAGCCGTTTTACTGCCTTGTTACAGACACCGTTTGGAAACAATTAATGTATGTAAATAAACATTTATGAAGTATTTCATACTGGTATATGTTCCAGTGTGGCTAATGTATGTCAAAATATGAATTTATTCTAAAATTTGGCGGGTGTGGCTTAAATACCCGTGTGCTCTATGGTTTGTAAGTTTTACAATATAACTAAAACAATTCTTACTTACTAAAGCGTCCCGTCTGTGATGTCTGTAAGAGTGTTTTCATGCATATTTGTACGTGCTATCGTGATGTAATGTAGCTAGCGTCGTTAGCATATTCGCTAACTCTAACAGGTGTATGGGTGTCTGTGTTTTTATTATTAACTTATAATGGCATTGTTTTTGTATTGTTCCAGCTTCACAAATCCACAAAAAAGTCACCGTGGAGTTATTGAGTCTGTTTAGCTGATTGGAGACCTAGCTTGCGCAGCTAGTGGGTACATGACCATGACTTCTGTTTTGTTTGATCAGCCGTTTTACTGCCTTGTTACAGACACTGTTTGGAAACAATTAATATATGTAAATAAACATTTATAAAGTATTTCATACTGGTATACGTTCCAGTGTGGCTAATGTATGTAAAAATATGAATTTATTCTAAAATTTGGCGGGTGTGGCTTAAATACCCGTGTGTTCTATGGTTTGTAAGTTTTACAATATAACTAAAACAATTCTTACTTACTAAAGCATCCCATCTGTGATGTCTGTAGGAGTGTTTTCATGCATATTTGTACGTGCTATCGTGATGTAATTTAGCTAGCGTTGTTAACATTAGCGAATATGCTAACATGTTTACGAGTGCCTGTGTTAGTATTATTACCTTACAATGGCATTCTTTGTGTACTGTTCCAGTTTCACAAATTCACAAAAAAGACACCGTGGAGTTATTGAGTCTGTTTAGGTGATTGGAGAGCTAGCTTGGGTCCATGAAGATGACTTCTGTTTTGTTTTATCAGCCGTTTTACTGCCTAGTTATAGACACTGTTTGGAAACAATTAATGTATGTAAATAAACATTTATAAAGTCTTTTATACCGGTATATGTTCCAGTGTGGCTTATGTATGTAAAAATATTAATTTATTCTAAAATTTGGCGGGTGTGGCTTAAATACCCGTGTGCTCTATGGTTTGTAAGTTTTACAATATAACTAAAACAATTCTTACTTACTAAAGCGTCCCGTGTGTGATGTCTGTAGGAGTGTTTTCATGCATATTTGTACGTGCTATCGTGATGTAATGTAGCCAGCGTCGTTAGCATTAGCGAATATGCTAACAGGTGTATGGGTGTCTGTGTTTTTATTATTAACTTACAATGGCATTCTTTTTGTATTGTTTCAGTTTCACAAATTCATAAAAAAGTCACCGTGGAGTTATTGAGTCTGTTTATCTGATTGGAGATCTAGCTTGGGTCCATGAAGATGACTTCTGTTTTGTTTTATCAGCCGTTTTACTGCCTTGTTACAGACACTGTTTGGAAACAATTAATGTATGGTATTTAACATTTATAAAGTCTTTCATACCCATATATGTTCCAGTGCGGATAATGTATGTAAAAATATTAATTTATTCTAAAATTTGGCGGGTGTGGCTTAAATACCCGTGTGCTCTATGGTTTGTAAGTTTTACAATATAACTAAAACAATTCTTACTTACTAAAGCGTCCCGTCTGTGATGTCTGTAGGAGTGTTCCCATGCATATTTGTACGTGCTACTGTGATGTAATGTAGCTAGCATTGTTAACTTTAGTGAATATGCTAACACGTTTACGAGTGCCTGTGTTAGTATTATTACCTTATAATGGCATTCTTTGTGTACTGTTCCAGTTTCACAAATTCACAAAAAAGTCACCGTGGAGTTATTGAGTCTGTTTAGGTGATTGGAGAGCTAGCTTGGGTCCATGAAGATGACTTCTGTTTTGTTTTATCAGCCGTTTTACTGCCTTGTTACAGACACTGTTTGGAAACAATTAATGTATGTAAATAAACATTTATAAAGTATGTTCCAGTGCAGCTAATGTATGTAAAAATAGAAATGTATTAGAAAATTTGGTGGGTGTGGCTTAAACATATCTTGTAAATGAGGGTATTGAGAATGAAGAGCCAGACCACAGTGTTGTGTTGATGGCTTCAATCCCTGCAAGTAATTAATTTACTGGCCTTTAAGGTCACATCCGTGTGTGTTGTCATTAAAAGTCGGCGCACACACACACATCCCGTGATGGATGAAACATTTCTCCCTCAGCTTGTGCCAGCTGTCATGTCCGCCGTGCGCCTGACAGGTGGAGTGGTGCTGCGGACAAAAGGCAGCACGCCTGACTTCATGCGTTCACAGAGGAGATGTTTGGCGTCATGTCCAGTGTCACGCATGAAGAAGTTACAGGACCACTGGTGTTGTGTGTGTGTGTGTGTGTGTGTGTGTGTGTGTGTGTGTGTGTGTGTGTGTGTGTGTGTGTGTGTGTGTGTGTGTGTGTGTGTGTGTGTGTGTGTGTGTGTGTGTGTGTGTGTGTGTGTGTGTGTGTGCGCCTAAGGGTTAAACGTGGGAGTGTGTGTGTGTGTGTTTGTCATGCTTTGTGTTTTCTCTCTGCGTAGGGTGTGCTGCCCACCCCGTGGCAGACACAGCAGCAGGCCTCGATCTTACCCAGCATGCACCAGTGCAGACAGAGTGAGTCACTAACAACGCTTTGCTGCTTATTGCTGCCATCTTTTCACTAAACTTTATTTCGTCAGCCATTTCTCTCTCCATTTGTCTTCTTGCTGTAACTTTATTCCTGCATGCTCCTTCTTCTCAACCTCGCCCAAATCATTCAGCAGGACTGTGCCCATGCAACTCTTTCACTTACCGCAACGATATCAGCACAAATCATACCCGCTGTTAGCATTTTGTCGTATCGCTTACGAGTAAACACGCTGCAGGGCTGCTTGGATCGCACATTAAATCTCACAGGAGTAAACACGTGCTTGTATCGCACATGATATCGCACACAAGCAAACATGCTGCGGGACTGTTTGTATCGCACATTATGTCACGCACACGTAAACACGCTGCAGGGCTGCGTGTATCGCACATGATATCGCACACGAGTAAACACGCTGCAGGACTGCTTGTATCGCACATGATATCGCACACGAGTATACACGATTCAGGGCTGCTTCTATTGCACATGATATCACACACAAGTAAACACTGCGGGGATGCTTGTATCACACATGATATCGCACACGAGTAAACACGCTGCAGGGTTGCTTGTATCGCACATGATATTGCACACAAGTAAACATGCTGCAGGACTGCTTGTATCGCACATGATATCACACACAAGTAAACACGCTGCAGGACTGCTTGTATCGCACATGATATCGCACACACGCAAACATGCTGCAGGACTGCTTGTATTGCACATTATATCGCACACACACAAACACGCTGCATGGCTGCTTGTATCGCACATTATATCACACACGAGTAAACACGCTGCAGGGCTGCTTGTATCGCACATGATATCGCACATAAGTAAACACGCTGCGGGGCTGCTTGTATCACACATGATATCACACACGTGTAAACATGCTGCAGGGCTGCTTGTATTGCCCATGATATCACACACGAGTAAACACGCAGCGGGGATGCTTGTATCGCACATGATATCACACACGAGTAAACACACTGCAGGATTGCTTGTATCGCACATGTAATCACACACTAGTAAACTTGCTGCGGGGCTGCTTGTGATATCACACACAAGTAAACACGCTGCAAAGCTGCTTGTATCGCACATGATATCACACACAACCAAACATGCTGCGGGACTGCTTGTATCGCACATGATATCGCGCACACGTAAACACGCTGCGGGGCTGCTTGTATCGCACATGATATTGCACACGAGTAAACACGCTGCGGGGCTGCTTGTATCGCACATGATATCGCACAGAAGTAAACACGCTGCGGGGCTGCTTGTATCACACATGATATCACACACGTGTAAACATGCTGCAGGGCTGCTTGTATTGCACATGATATTACACACGAGTAAACACGCAGCGGGGCTGCTTGTATCGCACATGATATCACACACGAGTAAACACACTGCAGGACTGCTTGTATCGCACATGTAATCACACACTAGTAAACTTGCTGCGGGGCTGCTTGTGATATCACACACAAGTAAACGCACTGCATGGCTGCTTGTATCGCACATGATATCGCACACGAGTAAACACGCTGCTGGGCTGCTTGTATTGCACATGATATCGTACACACGTAAACCCGCTGCAGGACTGCTTGTATCGCACATGATATCACACACAAGTAAACACGCTGCAGGACTGCTTGTATCGCACATGATATCACACACAAGTAAACACGCTGCAGGACTGCTTGTACCGCACATGATATCACACACAAGTAAACACGCTGCAGGATTGCTTGTATCGCACATGATATCACACACAAGTAAACACGCTGCAGGATTGCTTGTATCGCACATGATATCACACACAAGTAAACCCGCTGCAGGACTGATTGTATCGCAAATGATATCACACACAAGTAAACACGCTGCAGGATTGCTTGTATTGCACATGATATCACACACAAGTAAACCCGCTGCAGGACTGCTTGTATCGCACATGATATCACACACAAGTAAACCCGCTGCAGGACTGCTTGTATCGCACATGATATCACACACAAGTAAACACGCTGCAGGACTGCTTGTATCACACGAGTAAACACGCTGCAGAGCTGCTTGTATCGGACATGATATCGCACACAAGTAAACCCGCTGCAGGACTGCTTGTATCGCACATGATATCACACACAAGTAAACACACTGCAGGACTGCTTGTATCGCACATGATGTCACACACAAGTAAACACGCTGCAGGACTGCTTGTATCGCACATGATATCACACACAAGTAAACACGCTGCAGGACTGCTTGTATCGCACATGATATCACACACAAGTAAACACGCTGCAGGACTGCTTGTATCGCACATGATATCACACACAAGTAAACACGCTGCAGGACTGCTTGTATCGCACATGATATCACACACAAGTAAACACGCTGCAGGACTGCTTGTATCGCACATGATATCACACACAAGTAAACACGCTGCAGGACTGCTTGTATCGCACATGATATCACACACAAGTAAACACGCTGCAGGACTGCTTGTATCGCACATGATATCACACACAAGTAAACACGCTGCAGGACTGCTTGTATCACACGAGTAAACACGCTGCAGAGCTGCTTGTATCGGACATGATATCGCACACAAGTAAACCCGCTGCAGGACTGCTTGTATCGCACATGATATCACACACAAGTAAACACACTGCAGGACTGCTTGTATCGCACATGATGTCACACACAAGTAAACACGCTGCAGGACTGCTTGTATGTCACATGATATCACACACAAGTAAACACGCTGCAGGACTGCTTGTATCGCACATGATATCACACACAAGTAAACACGCTGCAGGACTGCTTGTATCGCACATGATATCACACACAAGTAAACACGCTGCAGGACTGCTTGTATCGCACATGATATCACACACAAGTAAACACGCTGCAGGACTGCTTGTATCGCACATGATATCACACACAAGTAAACACGCTGCAGGACTGCTTGTATCGCACATGATATCACACACAAGTAAACACGCTGCAGGACTGCTTGTATCGCACATGATATCACACACAAGTAAACACGCTGCAGGACTGCATGTATCCCACATGATATGACACATAAGTAAACACTCTGCAGGGCAGCTTGTAACACACATGATATCACACACGAGTAAACACTCTGCAGGGCAGCTTGTAACACACATGATATCGCACACAAGTAAACACTCTGCAGGGCAGCTTGTAACACACATGATATCACACACAAGTAAACATGCTGCAGGACTGCTTGTATCACACATGATATCACACACAAGTAAACACGCTGCAGGACTGCTTGTATCGCACATGATATCACACACAAGTAAACCCGCTGCAGGACTGCTTGTATCGCACATGATATCACACACAAGTAAGCACACTGCAGGACTGCTTGTATCGCACATGATATCACACACGAGTAAACACGCTGCAGGACTGCTTGTATCACACGAGTAAACACGCTGCAGGGCTGCTTGTATCGGACATGATATCGCACACAATTAAACCCGCTGCAGGACTGCTTGTATCGCACATGATATCACACACAAGTAAACACGCTGCAGGACTGCTTGTATCACACGAGTAAACACGCTGCAGAGCTGCTTGTATCGGACATGATATCGCACACAAGTAAACCCGCTGCAGGACTGCTTGTATCGCACATGTTAGAAGTGCAGCAGTTGAATGTAATATAATTTATATCGCTGATACGGGAACATGATCCAAGATATCAGATCAATACACACAGTGAGTGTTATTATTACAAGGTAGTTGCTGACAGAGTGGATGTAGTTTCAGTCCTCATAGAGCACGTCTACATCACACACTACATGCTGTGGTCACACAGGAAGTGGACCATTAAATGGCAGGAAATGTGAGACAAAGAGAAACCCACGCTGTGCTCTTCTCATCACACCTTTGAGTCAGCAGTGGGGGTGAAATAAGCGCGACTCATTGTTGATGAACACTCAGCTTTATGTCATCACTGTCCAGTACTCTTCTCTTCTGTGATGTACTCTTCTCTTTTTGTATCTGCTCACACTTTTTTTGGCAACTGAATGTTCTTGACCAGCAGCACCTTGTACAAACCCCGCTTCCATATGAGTTGGGAAATGGTGTTAGATGTAAATATAAACGGAATACAATGATTTGCAAATCCTTTTCAAGTTGAATATGCTACAAAGACAACATATTTGATGTCCTAACTGATAAACTTTTTTTTTTGTGTGCAAATAATCATTAACTTTAGAATTTGATGCCTGCAACATGTTTCAAAAAAGCTGGCACAAGTGGCAAAAAAGAGTGACAAAGTTGAGGAATGCTCATCAAACACTTATTTGGAACATCCCACAGGTGTGCAGGCTAATTGGGAACAGGTGGGTGCCATGACTGGGTATAAAAACAGCTTCCCAAAAAATGCTCAGTCTTTCACAAGAAAGGATGGGGCGAGGTACACCACTTTGTCCACAACTGCCTGAGCAAATAGTCAAACAGTTTAAGAACAACGTTTCTCAAAGTGAAATTGCAAGAAATTTAGGGATTTCAACATCTACGGTCCATAATATCATCAAAAGGTTCAGAGAATCAGGAGAAATCACTCCACGTAAGCAGCATGGCCGGAAACCAACATTGAATGACCGTGACCTTCCATCCCTCAGACGGCACTGTATCAAAAACCGACATCAATCTCTAAAGGATATCACCACATGGGCTCAGGAACACTTCAGAAAACCACTGTCACTAAATACATTTGGTCGCTACATCTGTAAGTGCAAGTTAAAACTCTACTATGCGAAGCGAAAGCCATTTATCAACAACACCCAGAAACGCCGCCGGCTTCTCTGGGCCCGAGATCATCTAAGATGGACTCATGCAAAGTGGAAAAGTGTTCTGTGGTCTGACGAGTCCGCATTTCAAATTGTTTTTGGAAATATTCGACATCGTGTCATCCGGACCAAAGGGAAAGCGAACCATCCAGACTGTTATCGACGCAAAGTGTAAAAGCCAGCATGTGTGATGGTATGGGGGTGTATTAGTGCCCAAGGCATGGGTAACTTACACATCTGTGAAGGCACCATTCTTGCTGACAGGTACATACAGCTTTTGGAACAACATATGCTGCCATGTAAGCGCCATCTTTTTCATGGACGCCCCTGCTTATTTCAGCAAGACAATGCCAAGCCACATTCAGCACGTGTTACAACAGCGCGGTTTCACACAAAAAAGAGTGCGGGTACTTTCCTGGCCCGCCTGCAGTCCAGACCTGTCTCCCATGGAAAATGTGTGGCGCATTATGAAGCCTAAAATACGACAGCGGAGACCCCCGGACTGTTGAACGACTGAAGCTCTACATAAAACAAGAATGGGAAAGAATTCCACTTTCAAAGCTTCAACAATTAGTTTCCTCAGTTCCCAATCGTTTACTGAGTGTTGTTAAAAGGAAAGGCCATGTAACACAGTGGTGAACATGCCCTTTCCCAACTACTTTGGCACGTGTTGCAGCCATGAAATTCTAAGTTACTGATTATTTGCAAACAAAAATAAAGTTTATGGGTTTGAACATCAAATATGTTGTCTTTGTAGCGCATTCAACTGAATATGGCTTGAAAAGGATTTGCAAATCATTGTATTCCGTTCATATTTTTGCATCTAACACAATTTCCCAACTCATATGGAAACGGGGTTTGTATAAGTGCAATCGTGTGTGTGCACTTCCTGTTATCACTACTTACACTTCCTGTTATCACTTCTTACACTTCCTGTCACTTCCTGTTATCACTTCATACATTCATGTCACTTCCTGTTTTCACTTCTTACATCCATGCCACTTCCTGTTATCACTTCTTACATCCATGTCACTTCCTGTTATCACTACTTACACTTCCTTGTTATCACTTCTTACACTTCCTGTCACTTCCTGTTATCACTTCCTGTTATCACTTCTTACATCCATGTCACTTCCTGTTATCACTTCTTACATTCATGTCACTTCCTGTTATCACTTCTTACATCCATGCCACTTCCTGTTATCACTTCTTACATCCATGTCACTTCCTGTTATCACTACTTACACTTCCTGTTATCACTTCTTACACTTCCTGTCACTTCCTGTTATCACTTCATACATTCATGTCACTTCCTGTTATCACTTCCTACATCCATGCCACTTCCTGTTATCACTTCTTACATCCATGTCACTTCCTGTTATCACTACTTACACTTCCTGTTATCACTTCTTACACTTCCTGTCACTTCCTGTTATCACTTCATACATTCATGTCACTTCCTGTTATCACTTCTTACATCCATGCCACTTCCTGTTATCACTTCTTACATCCATGCCACTTCCTGTTATCACTTCTTACATCCATGTCACTTCCTGTTATCACTACTTACACTTCCTGTTATCACTTCTTACACTTCCTGTCACTTCCTGTTATCACTTCATACATTCATGTCACTTCCTGTTATCACTTCCTACATCCATGCCACTTCCTGTTATCACTTCTTACATCCATGTCACTTCCTGTTATCACTACTTACACTTCCTGTTATCACTTCTTACACTTCCTGTCACTTCCTGTTATCACTTCATACATTCATGTCACTTCCTGTTATCACTTCTTACATCCATGCCACTTCCTGTTATCACTTCTTACATCCATGCCACTTCCTGTTATCACTTCTTACATCCATGTCACTTCCTGTTATCACTACTTACACTTCCTGTTATCACTTCTTACACTTCCTGTCACTTCCTGTTATCGCTTCATACATTCATGTCACTTCCTGTTATCACTTCCTACATCCATGCCACTTCCTGTTATCACTTCTTACATCCGTGTCACTTCCTGTTATCACTACTTACACTTCCTGTTATCACTTCTTACACTTTCTGTCACTTCCTGTTATCACTTCTTACACTTCCTGTCACTTTCCGTTATCACTTCTTACATCCATGTCACTTCCTGTTATCACTTCTTACATTCATGTCACTTCCTGTTATCACTTCTTACATTCATGCCACTTCCTGTTATCACTTCTTACATCCATGCCACTTCCTGTTATCACTTCTTACATCCATGTCACTTCCTGTTATCACTACTTACACTTCCTGTTATCACTTCTTACACTTCCTGTCACTTCCTGTTATCACTTCTTACACTTCCTGTCACTTCCTGTTATCACTTCTTACATCCATGCCACTTCCTGTTATCACTTCTTACGTCCATGTTACTTCCTGTTATCACTTCTTACATTAATGCCAGCTTCACTGAATATGCAAATGAGCTGTGGCTTCACACCACCTCTGACTTGCTCATATTTCCAAACAATATGTTCCATTAGAAGTAAGAATAATCGGTTCCAGGGTCAAACTGCAGCCAGCCATAATTCTGTAGTGAAAAAGTGTTATTTATTATGTGTTGAACGCTTCATAAGCGTAAGAGGAAGTCAGCAAACATTAACAAGAATGCACAGTGTGACTCCAACTGCTGTGTGTGTGCGTGTGTGTGTGTGTGTGTGTGTGTGTGTGTGTGTGTGTGTGTGTGTGTGTGTGTGTGTGTGTGTGTGTGTGTGTGTGTGTGTGTGTGTGTGTGTGTTTGTTTGTGTGTTTGTGTGCGTGCCTCTCTTTTCTCCCGGTCATGCTCCCTCCCTGCCCACACGTAATAACTGTGGCCAGGCGTGGAGCCGCTGATGCAGTACTTGACTGAGCAGCCATGGTACAGTAGAAGTTCGAGCATGCTCTTCTTTTTCTTGTCGCATGCTTCCGTCTTCAGGTCGCACTGACATGCTTCCTCTTCTTATTTCCTTCTGTTGGCTCGCCGTTTTTGTGTCTTGATTTGAAGCAAGTGGACTGCAAGGACAAAAGTATTGGGACGCACCCTAGATACTGACAATAGAAGGAAAGGTGGAGTTCCCATCAGTCCCCGTGCTACTTCCTGTTAGATGTTGGTGTCTGCACGTTAGCTTCTTCCACACCAAACTCATCCAGGTACAGGTGTGTCCCATGACTTTTGTCCATACATGCCATGTCCTTTATTTCTTGTCAGCACAATGCATGACGTGTCATTTATTAAAAAATGGAACCCCAGATGTCCATGACAAAACTTAGCAAATCTTAATTTAAAATTTTTACATTTATTTTTCATTATTCCTTTTTTTTTTAAGTATTTTTTTTTGTGCATGTTTTGGATTTTGTTATTCTTTATTTTAAATATAATTCTTATTTTTCGTTCTAATCCAGCAGTTCTTGCTCAAACTTTCAGAGCATGCAGATTTTGAACGTATAAAAGTCAGTATTATATCATTTGATAACATGAAAACATAACTAATTCATATTCAATGAAATGAGAAAAAGTATCTAAATTAATCATTTGTGTTAATGTCGTAATAATTAACTTTATTAAAAAAAAACTGTAAATAATTTGGACGTATCACATTTATTAGTTTTTTTATTAAATATTTTAAATTAATAAATTATATAAATAAAAAAGTTTGCTAAAATATATAAAACCACAATTTTAACAAAATATTTGAACATATTAAATATTCTGTAAAATTGTCATAATATTTGTATTCAATAACTTATGAAATTTTATCAGATAAACAAATTACTCTTATGATTTTAGTTAAATATTTAAAATAACTAGATTTAGTTAAAATTTCAAATTAATTTATTTAATAAAATATCAAAATTATTTTTATGAACAAATCATTTATTTAGATTTTTTAATCTAATATTTAAAATAATAAATAAAAGTACCAATTTTGCCTTAAATATTTTTTTGCAAACATTTTAAATGTTGATTCACTTTATCCAATAAAATAAAATATGCAATAGCATAAATGAATAAAGTTCATTACATTACATTTGTAATTAAATATTTACAATCATAAATACATTGAGCCTGCGATGAGGTGGCGTCTTGTCCAGGGTGTACCCCGCCTTCCGCCCAATTGTAGCTGAGATAGGCTCCAGCGGCCCAACCCCCCCCCCCCCCCCCACCCCCGCGACCCCTAAGGGAAAAGCGGTAGAAAATGGATAGATTGATGGAAATACGTTGAGCTAAAATGTCAAATTCAATTTACACTTGTGCATGAAATAAGTAAATTATATGAAAATAAAAATGTTTTCTAAAATATATCCATTCACAATTTTAACAAAATATTTGAACATATACTTAAATATTTTGTAAAAATTTCATTATTTTTATTTAATAACATATGACATTTTATCAGATAAACAAAGGACAGTTATGATTTTAATTAAATATTTAAAATACGATTTTTCTAAAATGTGTCATTTTATTCAATAAAATATCACAATTATTTATTTATATTTTTTATCAAATATTTAAAATAATAAATAGAAGTATCAATTTTTCATAACATATTTTTTTGCTAAACTTTTAAGTGTTAATTCACTTTATCCAATAAAATACAATATGCAATACCTTTATGAAAATACAAATGTTTGCTAAAATATATAAATTCACAATTTTAACAAAATATTTGAACATATATTTAAATATTTTGTCATTGTTTTTATTTAATAACATACCTACAACATATTATCAGATTAACAAATGACATTTATGATTTTAAATAAAAATTTTATTCAATAAAATATCAAAATTATTTACATGAACAAATAATGTATTTAGATTTGTAATCAAATATATAAAATAATAAATAGAAGTACCATTGTCTGCTCAAATATTTTTTTGCAAAAATGTTAGTTCACTTTATCCAATAAAATACAACATGCAATAGTAATTAAATATTCAAAATCATCATTTCAATTTAGGCCTATCCATTTGGAAAATAAAAAGTTTTGCTTGTTTGTCAAATCGACACGTTGTTGGGGGAGTAAAAATATATCACAATGATATTTGTGTGACGCCATTGTTGTAATTGTCTTATTAGAATTGAATGACAAGTTTTCAACGACTGCCTCGGAGTGGTTGAGTTTGTAAATGTTCATAGTGAGATGAGAAAATGTTCCAAGAGAAGACGTGTCATTCAGACAATTATTGACCGTACGTGTTCTCACGCCCGAATCACCTTTTCCACCAGCATCTAGAAACACCACGGTCGTCTAATCCAGCTTGGAAATGGAGTGGCACCACATTAGTGTGCTCGTATGATGATGGTGATGATGATGATGATGACACTCTGCTCCTAAACAGTGGAATATTTATTTTCCAATCCAATACAATCTACTTTATTTGTATAGCATATTTTGTCTTATTCAGATTTGTATGGCAAAGGCCATTTTTGTTTTTTAATTTTCTCAACACTGATAAAAAGCTGGGGGATGAAATGGGTCTTAAAATGATGTCCTCCTCCTCCTCCTCATTGTTTGTTTTTTTGTAGTCAGGCGCTCACTGTGTTTGCCAGTAATGTGCAGCAGCCGGCAAATAATAATAAGCAACGTTGCTGTACCACACGTACTGGAGAGGCTATAAATACGTGCAGCTAACAACTGTTCTGTCACATTTAGAACAGCAATGTTCCAATTTGACATCAATTATACATTTTATTTTATTTTTTCCTCAGACTAGAGTTGAGCGCTACACCGCCACCAATAAAGGACCTGTACAAGTACATGTTTGTACCAAGAGGAGTGTGGGGACATTTAGTAATACATGTTGGTACCAAGAGGGGTGTGAGGGCATTTAGTAATACATGTTGGTACCAAGAGGAGTGTGGGGGCATTTAGTAATACATGTTGGTACCAAGAGGAGTGTGGGGACATTTAGTAATACATGTTGGTACCAACAGGAGTGTGGGGGCATTTAGTAATACATTTTGGTACCAAGAGGAATGTGGGGGCATTTAGTAATACATGTTGGTACCAAGAGGAGTGTGGGGACATTTAGTAATACATGTTGGTACCAAGAGGAGTGTGGGGACATTTAGTAATACATGTTGGTACCAAGAGGACTGGGGGCATTTAGTAATACATGTTGGTACCAAGAGGAGTGTGGGGACATTTAGTAATACATGTTGGTACCAAGAGGAGTGTGGGGGCATTTAGTAATACATGTTGGTACCAAGAGGAGTGTGGGTACATTTAGTAATACATGTTGGTACCAAGAGGAGTGTGAGGGCATTTAGTAATACATGTTGGTACCAAGAGGAGGGCGTTTAGTAATACATGTTGGTACCAAGAGGAGTGTGGGGGCATTTAGTAATACATGTTGGTACCAAGAGGAGTGTGGGGACATTTAGTAATACATGTTGGTACCAAGAGGAGTGTGGGGACCTTTAGTAATACATGTTGGTACCAAAAAGAGTGTAGGGACATTTAGTAATACATGTTGGTACCAAGAGGAGGGCGTTTAGTAATACATGTTGGTACCAAGAGGAGTGTGGGGGCATTTAGTAATACATGTTGGTACCAAGAGGACTGTGGGGACATTTAGTAATACATGTTGGTACCAAGAGGAGTGTGGGTACATTTAGTAATACATGTTGGTACCAAAAAGAGTGTAGGGACATTTAGTAATACATGTTGGTACCAAGAGGAGGGCGTTTAGTAATACATGTTGGTACCAAGAGGAGTGTGGGGGCATTTAGTAATACATGTTGGTACCAAGAGGACTGTGGGGACATTTAGTAATACATGTTGGTACCAAGAGGAGTGTGGGGGCATTTAGTAATACATGTTGGTACCAAGAGGAGGGCGTTTAGTAATACATGTTGGTACCAAGAGGAGTGTGGGGGCATTTAGTAATACATGTTGGTACCAAGAGGAGTGTGGGGACATTTAGTAATACATATTGGTACCAAGAGTGTGGGGACATTTAGTAATACATGTTGGTACCAAGAGGAGTGTGGAGACATTTAGTAATACATGTTGGTACAAAGAGGAGTGTGGGTACATTTAGTAATACATGTTGGTACCAAGAAGAGTGTGGGGACATTTAGTAATACATGTTGGTACCAAGAGGACTGTGGGGGCATTTAGTAATACATGTTGGTACCAGGAGGAGTGTGGGGACATTTAGTAATACATGTTGGTACCAAGAGGAGTGTGGGTACATTTAGTAATACATGTTGGTACCAAGAAGAGTGTGGGGGCATTTAGTAATACATGTTGGTACCAAGAGGACTGTGGAGACATTTAGTAATACATGTTGGTACCAAGAGGAGTGTGGGGGCATTTAGTAATACATGTTGGTACCAAGAGGAGGGCGTTTAGTAATACATGTTGGTACCAAGAGGAGTGTGGGGACATTTAGTAATACATGTTGGTACCAAGAGGAGTGTGGGGACATTTAGTAATACATGTTGGTACCAAGAGGAGCGTGAGGGCATTTAGTAATACATGTTGGTACCAAGAGGAGGGCGTTTAGTAATACATGTTGGTACCAAGAGGAATGTGGGGGCATTTAGTAATACATGTTGGTACCAAGAGGACTGTGGGGGCATTTAGTAATACATGTTGGTACTAAGAGGAGTGTGGGGACATTTAGTAATACATGTTGGTACCAAGAGGAGCGTGGGGGCATTTAGTAATACATGTTGGTACCAAGAGGACTGTGGGGGCATTTAGTAATACATGTTGGTACCAGGAGGAGTGTGGGGACATTTAGTAATACATGTTGGTACCAAGAGGAGTGTGGGTACATTTAGTAATACATGTTGGTACCAAGAAGAGTGTGGGGGCATTTAGTAATACATGTTGGTACCAAGAGGACTGTGGAGACATTTAGTAATACATGTTGGTACCAAGAGGAGTGTGGGGGCATTTAGTAATACATGTTGGTACCAAGAGGAGGGCGTTTAGTAATACATGTTGGTACCAAGAGGAGTGTGGGGACATTTAGTAATACATGTTGGTACCAAGAGGAGTGTGGGGACATTTAGTAATACATGTTGGTACCAAGAGGAGCGTGAGGGCATTTAGTAATACATGTTGGTACCAAGAGGAGGGCGTTTAGTAATACATGTTGGTACCAAGAGGAATGTGGGGGCATTTAGTAATACATGTTGGTACCAAGAGGACTGTGGGGGCATTTAGTAATACATGTTGGTACT